>NW_027252669.1:300000-575000 GCF_044704955.1 Pristiophorus japonicus
TCACTGAATAGAAATGTCCCTGAGGCACAGGCACTGCGAGACCAGCCAGTGCACCGATATCTCCCTGAGAGACAGAGAGACTGAGAGATATCAGTGTACAAATATCTTCCTGAGGGAGTGGGACTGAGAGACAACAGTCAGTGAACAGATATCTCCATGAGGGGAAGGACTGAGAGATACCAGTGAGAGTGCCGATATCTCCCTGAGATAGAGGACTGAGAGATACAAGTCAGTTTTCAGATATGTCCCTGAAAGAGAAAGACTGAGAGACACAAATCAGTGTACAGATATCTCCCTGAGGGAGAGGGCACAGAATGACACTGGTCAGTGTACAGAAATCTCCGAGAAGGAGAGGGACTGAGAGACACTAATCAGTGTGCAGATATCTCCCTGAGGGAGAGGGAGTGAGAGACACCAGTCAGTGTACAGATATCACTCAATAGGGAGGGACTGAGAGATACAAGTTAGTGTACTGATATCTCCCTGAGGGAGAGGGACTAAGAGATACAGTCAGTGTACAGATATGTCCCTGAAACAGACGACTGAGAGAGACAAGTCAGTGTACAGGTACCTCAGTGAGAGGGAGAGGGTCTGAGAGACACCAGTCAGTGTACAGATATATCTGTGAGAGAGAGGGACTGAGAGACACCCCTCAGTGTACAGATATCTATCTCAGGGAGTTGGACTGAGAAGCACCAGTCAGTGTGCAGATCTGTCCCTGAGGGAGAGGGATTGAGAGGCCTGTCAGTATACAGATATCTCCCAGAGGGAGAAGGACTGAGAGACACCAGTCAGGGAACATATATCTCCCTGAGGGACAGGCACTGCGAGACCAACCAGTTTACAGATAACTCCCTGAGGGAGAGATCTGAGAGACACAAAGCGAAGTACAGATATCTCCCTGACGGAGAGTGGATTGAGAGACACCAGTCAATGTACAGCTATCTCCCTGAGAGATTAGAGACTTCGAGAGAAAAGTCAGTATACAGATATATCCCTGAGGGAGAGGGACTGAGAGACATAGTCAGTATACAGCAATCTCCCTGAAGGAGAGGGACTGAGAGTTACCAGTCAGTATACAGATATCTCCCTGAGGGAGTGGAACTGAGAAGCGCCATTCAGTGTACAGATATGTCGCTCAGTGAGTGGGTCTGAGTGACAGTCAGTATACAGATGCCTCCCAGAGGGAGAAGGATTAAGATACACCAGTCAGTGTACAGATATGTCACTGAGGGAAATGGACTGAGAGACTAGTCAGTGTACAGATTTCTCACTGAGGGTGGGGGACTGATTATACACCAAGTCGGAGTATAGGTATCTACCTGAGGAAGGGTGGACTGAGAGAAACCAGTCAGTGTACAGATATCTTCCTGAGAGATTGGGGACTTCGAGACACCAGTCAGTCTACAGATATCTCCCTGAGGGTGAGGGTATTGAATGACACCGGTCTGTGTAAAGATATCTCCGTGAGGGTGAGGGACTGAGCGACACCAGTCAGTTTACCGATATCTCCCTGAGACGGAGCAAATGAGAGGCGCCAATCAGTGTACAGATGTCTCCCTGAGAGAGTGGTACTGAGAGACACCAGTCAGTGTGTAGAAATCTCCCTGAGGGAGAGGGACTAAGAGACATCAGAAAGTTTACAGATATCTCACTGAGGAAGAGTGGACTGAGAGACACCATTCAGTGAACAGTTTTCTCCCTGAGAGGGAGGAACTGAGAGACACCAGTCAGTGTACAGATATTTGCCTGAGGTAGAGGGATTGAGAGATTCCAGTCAGTGTTCAAATATCAGCCTGAGAGGGAGGTACTGAGAAACACCAGTCACTGTACATCTGTGTCGCTGGGGAAAGGACCTGAGAGACTCAAGTCAGTGTACAGATATTTCCCGGAGGCAGAGGGATTGAGAGACTCCAGTCAGTGGACAGATATCACCATGAGGGAGCGGGAATGAGAGACAACAGTCAGTGAACAGATATCTCACTGAGAGAGAGAGACTGAGAGATACCAGTGAGAGTGCAGATATCTACCTGAGGTAGAGGGACTGAGAGATACCAGTCAGTTTTCAGATATGTCCCTGAAAGAGAAAGACTGAGAGACACAAGTCAGTGTACAGATATCTCCCTGAGGGAGAGCGACTGAGAGATACCAGTCAGTGTACAGATATTTCCCGGAGAGAGAGGGATTGAGATACTCCAGTCAGTGTACAGATATTAGCCTGAGAGGGAGGTACTGAGAAACACCAGTCAGTCTACAGATATCTGCCTGAGGGAGATGGACTGAGAGACACCAGTCAGTGTACAGATATTACCCTGAGGGAGAGGGATTGAGAGACTCCAGTCAGTGTACAGATATTAGCCTGAGAGGGAGGTACTGAGAAACACCAGTCAGTCTACAGATATCTGCCTGAGGGAGAGGCACTGAGAGACACCAGTCAGTGTACAGATGTGTCCTGAGGGAGAGGGACTTCGAGACAACAGTCAGTGAAATGCTATCTCCCTGAAAGGGAGGAACTGAGAGACCCCAGTCAGTGTACAGACATCTCCCTGAGGGAGAGGGACTGAGAGACACCAGTCAGTGTTCAGATATAACACTGAGAAGGAGGTACTGAGAGACACCATTCAGTGTACAGATATCTCCCTGAGGAAGAGGGCGAAAGAGGCACCATTCAGTGTACAGATATGTCCCTGAGGGAGAGGGACTCCATGAAGAGTCAGTGTCCAGATATCTCCCTGAGAGACAGAGAGACGGGAGACATCAGTCAGAATACAGATATCTCCCTGAGGGAGAGGGACTGCAAGATACCAGAGGGTGTACAGATATCACCCTGAGTGTGAGTGGACTGAGATACACCAGTCAGTGTACAGACACCTTCCTGAGAGATTAGGGACTTCGAGACGCCAATCAGTATACAGATATCGCACTGAGGGAGAGGGGACTGAATGACACCGGTCTCTGTACAAATATCTCCATGAGGGAGATGGATTGAGAAGCCAGTCAGTTTACAGATATATCTCTGAAGCAGAGGGACTGAGAGACACCAGTTAGTGTACAGATATCTGCGTGAGAAATTGGGGACTTCGAGACACCAGTCAATATACAGATATCTCGCTGAGGGAGAGGGGGCAGAATCACACTGGTCAGTGTATAGATATCTCCATGAGGGAGAGGGACTGAGAGACACCAGTCAGTGTACAGATATCTCCCTGAGGGAGTGGGACTGACAGAAAGCAGTCAGTGTACAGATATCTTCCTGAGGGAGAGGGACTGCAAGGCATCAGTGATTGTAGAGAAATCTACCTGAGTGGGAGGGAGTGAGAGACACCAGTCAGTGTACAGATATCACTCTGAGAGAGAGTGACTGAGTGATGCAACTCAGTGTCCTGATATGTCCCTGAGGGTGTTGGACTGAGACACCAGTCAGTATACAGATATCTCCCAGGGGGAGTAGGATTGAGAGGCACCAGACTGTGTACAGATATATCCCTGAGTGAAATGGACTGAGAGGCGAGTCATTGCACAGATATCTCCCTGAGAGACTGAGTGACTAATAGACATCAGTCACTGTACAGATATCTCACTCAAGGAAAGGGATTGAGAGACACCAGTCAGTGTACAGATATCACCCTGAGGGAGAGGGACTGAGAGACACAAGTCAGTTCACAGATATCGCCCTGAGAGGGAGCAACTGAGAGACGCCAGTCAGTGTACAGATGTCTCCCTGAATGAGAGGGACTGAGAGACTCAAGTCAGTGTACAGATATCTCCATGAGAGTGAAGGATTGAGGGACACCAGTCAGTGTACATATATCACCCTCAGAGGCAGGGAATGAGAAACACAAGTCAGTGTACAGATATCTCCATGAGGGAGATGTACTGAGAGATACCCGTCATAGTACATATCTATCCCGGGGCGAGAGAAACTGAGAGACACCAGTCAATGTATAGATATGTTCATGATGGGGAGCGACTTAGATACCAGTCACTGCAGATATCTCCCTGAGGAGAGCGAGTGAGAGACACCAGGCCGTGTACAGTTATGTCCATGGGGGAAAGGGACTGAGAGACACCAGTCAGTGAACATAAATGTCCCTGAGGCACAGGAACTGCGAGACCAGCAAGTGTACCGATATCTCCCTGAGAGACAGAGAGACTGAGAGATATCAGTGTACAAATATCTTCCTGAGGGAGAGGGACTGAGAGACACCAGTCAGTTTACAGATATCACCATGAGGGAGCGGGACTGAGAGACAACAGTCAGTGAACAGATATCTCCCTGAGAGAGAGAGATGAGAGATACCAGTGAGAGTGCAGATATCTACCTGAGGTAGAGGGACTGAGAGATACCAGTCAGTTTTAAGATATGTCCGTTTAAGAGAAAGACTGAGAGACACAAGTCAGTGTACAGATATCTCCCTGAGGGAGAGGGACTGAGAGATAACATTCAGTGTACAGATATTTCCCGGAGAGAGAGGGATTGAGAGACACCAGTCAGTGTTCAGATATTTCCCTGAGGGAGAGGGATTGAGAGACTCCAGTCAGTGTACCGATATTAGCCTGAGAGGGAGGTACTGAGAAACACCTGTCAGTCTACAGATATCTGCCTGAGGGAGAGGCACTGAGAGACAGCAGTCAGTGTAGAGATGTGTCCTGAGGTAGAGGGACTTCGAGACAACAGTCAGTGAAAAGCTATCTCCCTGAAAGGGAGGTAGTGAGAGACACCATTCAGTGTACAGATATCTCCCTGAGGGAGAGGGCGAAAGAGGCACCATTCAGTGTACAGATATGTCCCTGAGGGAGAGGGACTCTGTGAAGAGTCAGTGTCCAGATATCTCCCTGAGAGACAGAAAGACGGGAGACATCAGTCAGAGTACAGATATCTCCCTGAGGGAGAGGGACTGCAAGATACCAGTGGGTGTACAGATATCACCCTGAGTGTGAGTGGACTGAGATGCACCAGTCAGTGTTCAAATATCACACTGAGAAGGAGTACTGAGAGACACCATTCAGTACAGATATCTCCCTGAGGGAGAGGGACTGAGAGATACCAGTCACTGTTCAGGTATGTCCCTGAGCGAGAGTGATTGCAATACATCAGTGATTGTAGAGAAATCTACCTGTGAGGGAGGGACTGAGAGACACCAGTTAGTGTACAGATATCACACTCAGAGGCAGGGAATGCGAGACACCAGTCAGTGTACAGATATCTCCCTGAGGGAGATGGACTGAGAGATACCCCGTCAGTGTACATATCTATCCCTGAGCAAGAGGAACCGAGAGACACCAGTCAATGTACAGATATGTCCATGAGGGAGAGCGACTTGGAGACACCAGACAGTGTACAGATATCCCTGTGAGTGGAAGGGACTGAGAGACACCAGTCAGTGCCCAAAACGCACCCTGAGGGAGAGGAACTGAGAGGCACCAGTCAGTGTACAGATATGTCCCTGAGGGAGAGGGAGAAAGAGGCACCATTCAGTGTAAAGATATGTCCCTGAGGAGAAGGACTGAGAGACACCATTCAGTTTACAGATATCTCTCTGAGGGAGAGGGATTGAGTGTCAGCAGTCAGTGTACAGATATCACCCTGAGGGAGAGGGACATAGAGACACCAGTCAGTGCACAGACATCTTCCTGAGAGGGTCAATTGAGAGACGCCAGCCAGTGTACAGATTACTCCCTGAGGGAGAGGGGCTGAGAGACACCAGTCAGTGCACAGATATCACCCTGAGAGGGAGGGACACAGAGACACCAATCAGTGCACAGACATCTCCCTGAGAGGGGCAACTGAGAGACGCCAGTCAGTGTACAAATTACTACCTCAGAGGGAGGGTCTCAGAGACACCAGTCAGTGTACAGATATGTCGTTGGGGGAGAGGGACTGAGAGATACCAGTCAGTGTACAGATAGGTCCCTGAGAGAGAAGGACTGAGAGACACCAGTCAGTGTACAGATATCCCTGTGAATGGGAGGGACTGAGAGACACCAGTCAGTGTACAGATATCACCCTGAGAGGGAGGGACACAGAGACACCAATCAGTGTACAGATATGTCGTTGGGGGAGAGGGACTGACAGATACCAGTCAGTGTACAGATAGGTCCCTGAGAGAGAAGGACTGAGAGACACCAGTCAGTGTACAGATATCTCCATGAGAGTGAAGGATTGAGGGACAACAGTCAGTGTACAGATATCACCTTCAGAGGCAGGGAATGAGAGACACCAGTCAGTGTACAGATATCTCCCTGAGGGAGATGGACTGAGAGATACCCCGTAAGTGTACATATCTATCCCCGAGCAAGAGGAACCAAGAGACACCATTCAATGTACAGATATGTCCATGAGGGAGAGCGATTTGGAGACACCAGACAGTGTACAGATATGTCCATGAGGGAGAGAGACTGAGAGACACCAGTCTGTATACAGATATGTCCATGAGGGAGAGAGACTGAGAGGCACCAGTCAGTGTACAGATATCAACCTGCGGGACCGGGACTGAGAGACTCCAGTCAGTGCAAAGATATCTCCATAAGGGGAAGGACTGAGAGACACCATTCAGTTTAAAGTTATCTCCCTGAGTGAGAGGGACTGAGAGATACCAGTCAGTGTTCAGATATGTCCCTGAAAGAGAGGGACTGAGATACACCAGTCAGTGTACAGATATCTCTCTGAGGGAGAGGGACTGAGATAAACAGTCAGTATACAGATATCTCACTTAGGGAGGTGGACTGAGAGACACCATTCAGTGTACAGATATCACTCTGAGAGAGAGTGACTGAGAGATGCAACTCAGTTTCCTGTTATGTCCCTGAGGGTATGGGACTGAGACACCAGTCAGTATACAGATATCTCCCAGAGGGAGAAGGACTGAGAGGCACCAGTCAGTGTACAGATATATCCCTGAGGGAAATGGACTGAGAGGCGAGTCAGTGCACAGATATCTCCCTGAGAGACTGAGTGACTGATAGACATCAGTCACTGTACAGATATCTCTCTCAAGGAAAGGGATAGGGAGACACCAGTCAGTGAACAGATATAACCCGGAGGGAGAGGGACTGAGAGACACAAGTCAGTTCACAGATATCTCCCTGAGAGGGAGCAACTGAGAGATGCCAGTCAGTGTACAGATGTCTCCCTGAATGAGAGGGACTGAGAGACTCAAGTCAGTGTACAGGTATCTCCATGAGAGTGAAGGATTGAGGGACACCATTCAGTGTACAGATATCACCCTCAGAGGCAGTGAATGAGAGACACAAGTCAGTGTACAGATATCTCCATGAGGGAGATGGACTGAGAGATACCCGTCACAGTACATATCTATCCCTGGGCGAGAGGAACTGAGAGACACCAGTCAATGTATAGATATGTTCATGATGGAGAGCGACTTAGATACCAGTCACTGCAGATATCACCCTGAGGAGAGCGACTGAGAGACACCAGGCCGTGTACAGATATGCCCATGGGGGAAAGGGACTGAGAGACACCAGTCAGTGAACAGAAATGTCCCTGAGGCACAGGAACTGCGAGACCAGCCAGTGTACCGATATCTCCCTGAGAGACAGAGAGACTGAGAGATATCAGTGTACAAATATCTTCCTGAGGGAGAGGGACTGAGAGACACCAGTCAGTGTACAGATATCACCATGAGGGAGCGGGACTGAGAGACAACAGTCAGTGAACAGACATCTCACTGAGAGAGAGAGACTGAGAGATACCAGTGAGAGTGCAGATATGTCCCTGAAAGAGAAAGTCTGAGAGACACAAGTCAGTGTACAGATATCTCACTGAGGGAGAGGGCACAGAACGACACTGGTCAGTGTACAGATATCTCCGAGAAGGAGAGGGACTGAGAGAAAACAATCAGTGTACAGATATCTCCCTGAGGGAGAGGGACTGAGAGACACCAGTCAGTTTACAGATCTCACTCTGAGAGGGAGGGACTGAGAGATACAAGTCAGTGTACTGATATCTCCCTGAGGGAGAGGGACTGAGAGATACAGTCAGTGTACAGATATGTTCCTCAAACAGAGGGTTTGAGAGACATCATTCAGTGTACAGCTACCTCAGTGAGAGGGACAGGGACTGAGAGACACCAGTCAGTGTACAGATATCTCTGTGAGAGGGAGGAACTGAGAGATACCCCTCAGTGTAAAGATATCTACCTCAGGTAGTTGGACTGAGACGCATCAGTCAGTGTACAGGTATCAGTCTGAGAGGGAGGGACTGAGAGATGCAACTCAGTGTCCTGATATGTCCCTGAGGGAGAGGGACTGAGAGACCAGTCAGTATACAGATATCTTCCTGAGGGAGAAGGACTGAGAGACACCAGTCAGTGTACAGATATATCCCTGAGGCAAATGGACTAAGAGACCAGTCAGTGCACAGATATCTCCCTGAGAGACTGAGAGATTGATAGACATCAGTCAGTGAACAGATATCTCCCTGAGAGGGAGCAACTGAGAGACGCCAGTCAGTGTACAGATGTCTCCCTGAGGGAGAAGGACTGACAGACAGCAGTCAGTGTACAGATATAACCGTGAGGGAGAGAGAAACTGAGAGACATCAGTCAGAATTCAGATTTCTCCAGGACGGAGAGTGGACTGAGACTCACCAGTCAGTGCACAGATATCTCCCTGAGAGCTTGGGGACTTCATACACCAGTCAGTATACAGATATATCCCTGATGGAGAGGGATTAAGAGACACCAGGCAGTGAACAGATATCTCCCTGAGAGGGAGCGAATGAGATAAATCAATCAGTGTATAGCTATCTGCCTGAGGGTGAGGGACTAAGAGACACCAGTCAGTGTACAGACATCACCCTGAGAGGGAGGTACTGAGAGACACCAGTCAGTGTACAGATATCTTCCTGAAAGGGAAAGCTGCGGGACACCAGTCAGTGTACAGATATGTCGCTGTGGTAGAGGGACTGAGATATACCAGTCAGTGTGCAGATATGTCCCTGACAGAGAGGTACTGAGAGACACCGGTGAGTGTACAGATATCTGCCTGAGGGAGAGTGACTGGGAGACACCATTCAGTGTGCAGATGTGTCCTGACGCCGAGCGACTGAGAGACAACAATCAGTGTACAGATATCTCACTGAGGGAGAGGGACTGAGAGAAATAAGTAAGTGTACAGATATCGCCATGAGAGTGAGGGATTGAGAGAAACCAGTCAGAGTACAGATATCACCCTCAGAGGCAGGGAATGAGAGATACCCGTCAGATATCTCCCTGAGGGAGAGGGACTGAGAGACAGCAGTCAGTGTACAGATATCTCCCTGAGAGACAGAGAGACTGAGAGACATCAGTCAGAATGCAGATATCTCCCTGACAGATAGTGGACTGAGAGTCACCAATCAGTGTACAGATATCTCCCTGAGAGATTGGAGACTTAGAGACCCCAGTCAGTATACAGATATATCCCTGACGGAGAGGGATTGAGAGACAGCAGTCAGTATAGAGCTATCTCCCTGAAGGAGAGGAACTACAAGACATCAATGAGTGTACAGATATCTTCCTGAGAATGAGGGACTGAGAGACACGAGTCAGTTTACAGATATTAGCCTGAGAGTGAGGTACTAAGAAACACCAGTCAGTCTATAGATATCTGCCTGAGGGAACGGCACTGAGATACACCGTCAGTGTACAGATGTGTCCTGAGGGAGAGGGACTTAGAGACAACATTCAGTGAAAAGCTATCTCCCTGAAAGGGAGGGACTGAGAGACGTCAGTCCGTGTACAGATATTTCCCTGAGAGAGAGGGACGGAGGGATTCCAGTCAGTGTTCAGATATAACACTGAGAAGGAGGTACTGAGAGACACCATTCAGTGCACAGATATCTCCCTGAGGGAAAGGGACTGAGAGATTCCAGTCACTGTTCAGATATGTCCCTGAGGGAGAGGGGGCAGAATGACACTGGTCAGTGTATAGATATCTCCTTGAGGGAGAGGGACTGAGAGACACCAGTCAGTGTACTGATATCTGCGTGAGGGAGAGGGACTGAGAGATACCAGTCAGTGTACAGATATGTCACTGAAAGAGAGGGACTGAGAGACACCAGTCAGTGTACAGATATCCCTCTGAGAGGGAAGGACTGAGAGACACCAGTCAGTGTATAGATATGTCCTGAGGGGAAAGACTGAGAG
Source organism: Pristiophorus japonicus (assembly GCF_044704955.1). NCBI lineage: Eukaryota > Metazoa > Chordata > Chondrichthyes > Pristiophoridae > Pristiophorus > Pristiophorus japonicus. The sequence goes on from NW_027252669.1 coordinate 310,149, forward strand.
ACACCATTCAGTTTCCAGATATCTCTCTGAGGGAGAGGGATTGAGAGACAGCAGTCAGTGTACAGATATCACCCTGAGGGAGAGTGACTTAGAGACACCAGTCAGTGCACAGACATCTCCCTGAGAGGGGCAACTGAGAGACACCAGTCAGTGTACAGATATGTCGTTGGGTGAGAGGGACTGAGAGATACCAGTCAGTGTACAGATAAGTCCCTGAGAGAGAGGGACTGAGAGACACCAGTCAGTGTACAGATATCTCCATGAGAGTGAAGGATTGAGGGACACCAGTCAGTGTACAGATATCGCCTCAGAGGCAGGGAATGAGAGACACCAGTCAGTGTACAGATAACTCCCTGAGGGAGATGGACTGAGAGATGCCCCGTCAGTGTACATATCTATCCCTGAGCAAGCGGAACCGAGAGTCACCAGTCAATGTACAGATATGTCCATGAGGGAGAGCGGATTGGAGACACCAGTCAGTGTACAGAAATGTCCATGAGGGAGAGAGACTGAGAGACACCAGTCAGTGTAAAGATATCAACCTGCGGGACCGGGACTGAGAAACTCCAGTCAGTGCACAGATATCTCCATGAGAGGAAGGACTGAGAGACACCATTCAGTTTACAGATAACTCCCTGAGTGAGAGAAACTGAGAGACATCAGTCAGAGTACAGATATTTCCCTGAGGGAGAGGGACTGAGAGATGCCAGTCATTGTTCAGATATGTCCCTGAAAGAGAGGGACTGAGAGACACCTGTCAGTGTACAGATATCTGCGTGACAGATTTGGGACTTCGAGACACCAGTCAGTATACAGATATCTCCCGAAGGGAGAGGGGACAGAATGACACTGCTCAGTGTAGAGATATCTCCATGAGGGAGGTGGACTGAGAGACATCATTCAGTGTACAGATATCTCCCTGAGGGAGAGGGATTGAGAAAAACAGTCAGTGTGCAGATATCTCACTTAGGGAGATGGACTGAGAGGCACCATTCAGTGTACAGATATCATTCTGAGAGGGAGTGACTGAGAGATACAACTCAGTGTCCTGATATGTCCCTGAGGGTGTGGGACTGAGAGACCAGTCAGTATACAGATATCTCCCAGAGGTAGAAGGAATGAGAGGCACCAGTCAGTGTACAGGTATGTCCCGGAGTGAAATGGACTGAGAGGCGAGTCAGAGCACAGATATCTCCCTGAGAGAATGAGTGACTGATAGACATCAGTCACTGTACAGATATCTCTCTCAAGGAAAGGGATTGAGAGACACCAGTCAGTTCACAGATATCGCCCTGAGAGGGAGCAACTGAGGGACGCCAGTCAGTGTACGATGTCTCCCTGAATGAGAGGGACTGAGAGACTCAAGTCAGTGTACAGATATCTCCATGAGAGTGAAGGATTGTGGGACACCAGTCAGTGTACAGATATCAACCTCAGAGGAAGGGAATGAGAGACACGTCAGTGTACAGATATCTCCATGAGGGAGATGGACTGAGAGATACCCGTCATAGTACATATCTATCCCTGGGCGAGAGGAACTGAGAGACACCAGTCAATGTATAGATATGTTCATGATGGAGAGCGACATAGATACCAGTCACTGCAGATATCTCCCTGAGCAGAGCGACTGAGAGACACCAGTCCGTGTACAGATATGTCCATGGGGTAAAGGGACTGAGAGACACCAGTCCGGGAACAGAAATGTCCCTGAGGCACAGAAACTGCGAGACCAGCCAGTGTACCGATATCTCCCTGAGAGGCAGAGAGACTGAGAGATATCAGTGTACATATATCTTCCTGAGGGAGAGGGACTGAGAGACACCAGTCAGTGGACAGATATCACCATGAGGGAGCGGGAATGAGAAACAACAGTCAGTGAACAGATATCTCACTGAGAGAGAGAGACTGAGAGATACCTGTGAGAGTGCAGATATCTATCTGAGGTAGAGGGACTGAGAGATACCAGTCAGTTTTCAGATATGTCCCTGAAAGAGAAAGACTGAGAGACACAAGTCAGTGTACAGATATCTCCCTGAGGGAGAGCGACTGAGAGATACCAGTCAGTGTACAGATATTTCCCGGAGAGAGAGGGATTGAGATACTCCAGTCAGTGTACAGATATAGGCCTGAGGGAGAGAGACTGAGAGACACCAGTCAGTGTACAGATATCTTCCTCAGCGAGATGGACTGAGAGACACCAGTCAGTGTACAGATATTACCCTGAGGGAGAGGGACTGAGAGACACCAGTCAGTGTACAGATATCACTCTGAGAGGGAGGGACTGAGAGATACAAGTCAGTGTACTGATATCTCACTGTGGGAGAGGGACTGAGAGATAAAGTCAGTGTACAGATATGTCCCTCAAACAGAGGGACTGTGAGACACCAGTCAGTGTACAGGTACCTCTGTGAGAGGGAGAGGGACTGAGAGACACCAGTCAGTGTACAGATATCTCTGTGAGAGGGAGGGACTGAGAGACACCCATCTGTGTACAGATATCTACCTCAGGGAGTTGGACTGAGACGCACCAGTCAGTGTACAGATATTACTCTGAGAATGAGGGACTGAGAGATGCAACTCAATGTCCTGATATGTCCCTGAGGGAGAGGGACTGAGAGACAAGTCAGTATACAGATATCTCCAGAGGGAGAAGGACTGAGAGACACCAGTCAGTTTACAGATATGTCCCTGAGGGAAATGGACTGAGAGACCTGTCAGTGCACAGATATCTCCCTGACAGACTGAGAGACTGATAGTCACCAGTCAGTGTACAGATATATCTCTTCGGGAGAGAGATTGAGAGACACCAGTCAGTACAGATATCTCCCTGCGAGGGAGCAACTGAGAGACTCCAGTCAGTGTACAGATGTCTCCCTGAGGGAGAAGGACTGACAGACAGCAGTCAGTGTACAGATATCACCGTGAGGGAGAGAGAAACTGAGAGACATCAGTCAGAATGCTGATTTCTCCCTGACGGAGAGTGGACTGAGACTCACCAGTCAGTGTACAGATATCTCCCTGAGAGCTTGGGGACTTCAAGACACCAGTCAGTATACAGATATAACCCTGAGGGAGAGGGATTAACAGACACCAGGCAGTGAACAGATATCACCCTGAGAGGAAGGGAATGAGAGACATCAGTCAATGTATTGATATCTGCCTGAGGGAGAGGGAATGAGAGACACCAGTCAGTGTACAGACATCACCCTGTGAGGGAGGTACTGAGAGACACCATCAGTGTACAGATATCTCCCTGAGAGGGAAGGCTGCGGGGCACCAGTCAGTGTACAGATATCTCCCTGAGAGGTAAGGCTGCGGGACACCAGTCAGTGTACAGATATTTCGCTGTGGGAGAGGGACTGAGATATACCAGTCAGTGTACAGATATGTCCCTGAGAGAAAGGGACTGAGAGACACCGGTTAGTGTACAGATATCTCCCTGAGAGAGAGGGAATGAGAGACACCATTCAGTGTACAGATGTGTCCTGACGCCGAGCGACTGAGAGACAACAATCTGTGTACAGATATGTCCCTGAGAGAAAGGGACTGAGAGACACCGGTGAGTGTACAGATATCTCCCTGAGGGAGAGGGATTGAGAGATATAAGTAAATGTACAGATATCTCCCTGAGAGTGAGGGATTGAGAGACACCAGTCAGAGTACAGATATCACCCTCAGAGGCAGGAATGAGAGATACCCGTCAGTGTACAGATATCTCCCTGAGGGAGAGTGACTGAGAGACACCAGTCGGTTTGCAGATATCTCCCTGAGGTAGAGTGACTGAGATATATCACTCAGTGTACAAATATCTCCATGAGAGACAGAGAGACTGAGAGACTTCAGTCAGAATGCAGATATCTCCCTGACGGATAATGGACTGAGCGTCACCAGTCAATGTACAGATATCTCCCTGAGAGATTGGAGACGTCGAGACACCAGTCAGTATACAGATATATCCCTGGCGGAGAGGGATTGAGAGACAGCAATCAGGGTACAGCGATCTCCCTGAAGGAGAGGGACTACAAGACATCAGTGAGTGTGCAGATATCTTCCTGAGAGGGAGGGACTGAGAGACACGAGTCATTGTACAGATATCACCCTGAGAGGGAGGGACAGAGAGATACAAATCAGTGTATAGTTATGTCCCTGAGGGAGAGGGATTGAGAGACACCAGTCAGTGTACAGATATCTCCGTGAGAAGGAGGGATTGAGTTACACCAGGCAGTGTTCTGATATCTCCCTGAAGGAGTGGGACTGAGAGACCAGTCAGTATACAGATATATCCAATAGCGAGAAGGGCTGAGAGACACCAGTCAGTGTACAGATATCTCCCAGAGTGAGAAGGACGGAGAGACACCAGTCAGTGTACAGATATGTCCCTGAGGGAAATGGGCTGAGAGACCGGTCAGTGCACAGATATCTGCCTGAGAGACGGAGAGACATTAGTCAGTGTACAGATATCTTTCTTATGGAGAGGGAGAAAGAGGCACCATTCAGTGTACAGAGACAGAGAGACAGGAGACATCAGTCAGAGTACAGATATCTCCCTGAGCGAGAGGAACTGCGAGATACCAGTGGGTGTACAGATATCTCCCTGAGTGTGAGTGGACTGAGATACACCAGTCAGTGTACAGATACCTTCCTGAGAGAGTGGGAACTTCGTGCCACCAATCAGTATACAGATATCTCGCTGAGGGAGAGGGGACTGAATGACATCGGTCTGTGTACAAATATCTCCATGAGGGAGAGGGATTGAGACACCAGTCAGTATACAGATATCTCCCTGAGGGAGACGGACTGAGAGACACCAGTGAGTTTTCATATATCTTCCTGAAAGGGAGGGACAGAGAGACACCAGTCAGTTTACAGATATCAACCTGAGAAGGAGGGACTTAGAGATACAATTCAGTGTACATATGTCTTTGTGCGAGTGGGACTGAGAGACACCAGTCAGTGTACAGATATGTCCCTGATGGATAGGGACTGAGAGACCAGCCAGTTTAAAGATATCTCCCTGAGAGTCAGAGAGACTGATGTCATCAGTCCATTTTACAGGTGTCTCCCTGAGGGAGAGGGACTGAGAGACACCAGTCGGAGTACAGATATCTCCCTGAGGGAGAGGGATTGAGTGATAGCATTCAGTGTACAGATTTCACCCTGAGGGAGAGCTACTGAGAGACACCAGTGAGTGTACAGATATCTTCCTGAGAGGGAGGTGCTGAGAGATGCCAGTCAGTGTACAGATATCTCCCTGAGGGAGTGGGACTGAGAGACATCAGTCAGTGTACATATATCACCCTGAGAGGGAGGTACTGAGAGACACCAGTCAGTGTACAGATACCAACCTGAGAGGAAGGGTCTGAGAGACACTAGTCAGTGTACAGATATGTCGCTGGACGAGAGGGAATGAGAGACAACAGTCCGTGTACAGATATCTCCCTGAGGGAGAGTGTCTGAGAGACACCAGTCAGTGAACAGATATCTTCCTGAGGGACAGGCACTGCGAGACTAGCCAGTGTACCGATATCTCCCTGAGAGAAAGAGAGACTGAGAGATATCAGTGTTCAGATATCTTCCTGACTGAGAGGGACTGTTGGAGGCAATACGCACCTGCTAAATATATCTAAACCCATATAGGTTTAATGTAGCCACATATAAAGTGGCTGCACAAGCATGATGGGAACTCATTAGCAATTAACTATTGACTAAGGCTGACCGAGCAATGACCGAGTGAGGCCCACGACCGGGAATGCCTTGCATCATCCACTTGAGATAAGATAACTATAACGAACCATTATAGTACCTGGTGTGGAATGTCCTTAATCAAGGGCTTCGCACAGCAAAGCCCCGAGGAACAGAGATAAGGGGAGGCCTATCTCACATAAGGAGGTCATTAATCAGCCCGAGCTGACAAAAACCGAACATACAGCCCATGAGGGACAACAGTCTGTATACAGTATCTCCCTTTCAATTCCATCAATAAAATCAGTGATTTCATGAAGTAAGATATGCACCATGGCCGGGAAAATAACCTGTCCTCTTTAATACTGGTATTCAGATTCACTGTTACTGCTGTAAATTTCAAAGAGATCTTGTGTTGGACAGTGTGAACTCAGCAGCAGAACTTTGAACGATATGATCCAGATTTGAACCTCTGTAGGCATACGTTCAGCTCCGTTTCCCTCCCAGCAATGAACTCGTGTTGTATGGTTTCTGCCATATTCAGATGGATGGGGATTTCCATAATGATTCTGTAAAGACTGAACTTATGAAGAGGAAGAGTGAAACCCTGAAAGATTTTGCTTACAATGGGAGAACCTGCTGCTGGATTTTGGAAATTCTGATATTATTTAGCAACCTTACCATTCAAAAGTTTGTATTTTCAATTCTGTACAGTAAATTCAATTCCCGCAGTGCAACCTCGCGGAGTGAGATTAAGATGGCTTAGTTTTGTACATTCAGGGGGGTTAATGATTAAATGATGGGAAGTGATGTATTGATCTGAGCAATATGCAGATCTGAAATATGTTTTATATATATTTCAACATAATATACATTGTAAAGAAGATTGTATGAACCTTTTGACTGCATCTAACTGGAATTACTAACGAGCAGAGACATTTACTTTCCTTGGAAACTCTCATTAATTCCAGTCATTGAACAGGGTAAATTAACGCATCTGGTCCGGCACTTTAGATATGGAACAGAAAGTATGTTATAATCTACATATATTATACACAAGGAGAAATTCATAATTAGAAATCATTGGCACTGCATGACGAAATGATTACTTTACATTCAGACACTGTCCCTGAACCATGAAACAGGTCCGCTCATAAGAAAAATTCCCTTGTACACCATGACCTACAGACTATTTTTGCAAATATGACGTTTGTTGAAATTGAACTTTGGGAGAATTGGATTGTCCCCCTTGCCTCTCCTCGATATTTAAATATATTAAATCCTATAATTATTTCAGCGGGAATAAAGTCTAATGCTGCTGTGAGCAACTGATTGCGTTCACGCGGTTGGGGGTAAAATATTAGCATAGACACATAGGAACATAGAAACATAGAAAATAGGTGCAGGAGTAGGCCATTCAGCCCTTCTAGCCTGCACCGCCATTCAATGAGTTCATGGCTGAACATGCAACTTCAGTGCCCCCTTCCGGCTTTCTCGCCATACCCCTTGATCCCCCGAGTAGTAAGGACGTCATCTAACTCCCTTTTGAATATATTTAGTGAATTGGCCTCAACTACTTTCTGAGGTAGAGATTTCCACAGTTTCACCAGTCTCTGGGTGAAGAATTTTCTCCTCATCTCGGTCCTAAATGGCTTACCACTTATCCTTAGACTGTGACCCCTGGTTCTGAACTTCCCCAACATTGGACACATTCTTCCTGCATCTAACCTGTCTAAACCCGTCAGAATTTTAAACGTTTCTGTGAGGTCCCCTCTCATTCTTCTGAACTCCAGTGAATACAAGCCCAGTTGATATAGTCTTTCTTGATAGGTCAGTCCCACCATCCCGGGAATCAGTCTGGTGAACCTTCGCTGCACTCCTTCAATAGCAAGAATGTCCTTCCTCAAGTTAGGAGACCAAAACTGTACACAATACTCCAGGTGTGGCCTCACCAGGGCCCTGTAGCAACACCTCCCTGCCCCTGTACTCAAATCCCCACGCTATGAAGGCCAACATGCCATTTGCTTTCTTAACCGCCTGATGTACCTGCATGCGAACCTTCAATGACTGATGTACCATGACATCCAGGTCTCGTTGCACCTCCCCTTTTCCTAATCTGTCACCATTCAGATAATAGTCTGTCTCTCTGTTTTTACCACCAAAGTGGATAACCTAACATTTATCCACATTGTACTTCATCTGCCATGCATTTGCCCACTCACCTAACCTATCCAAGTCACTCTGCAGCCTCATAGCATCCTCCTCGCAGCTCACACTGCCACCCAACTTAGTGTCATCCGCAAATTTGGAGATACTACATTTAATCCCCTCGTCTAAATAATTAATGTACAGTGTAAACAGCTGGGGCCCCAGCACAGAACCTTGCGGTACCCCACTAGTCACTGCCTGCCATTCTGAAAAGTACCCATTTACTCCTACTCTTTGCTATCTGTCGGACAACCAGTTCTCAAACCACGTCAGCACACTACCCCCAATCCCATGTGCTTTAACTTTGCACATTAATCTCTTGTATGGGACCTTGTCGAAAGCCTTTTGAAAGTCCAAACATACCACATCAACTGGTTCTCCCTTGCCCACTTTACTGGAAACATCCTCAAAAAATTCCAGAAGGTTTGTCAAGCTTGATTTCCCTTTCACAAATCCATGCTGACTTGGACCTATTATGTCACCATTTTCCAAATGCACTGCTATGACATCCTTAATAATTGATTCCATAATTTTACCCATTACTGAGGTCAGGCTGACCGGTCTATAATTCCCTGTTTTCTCTCTCCCTCCTTTTCTAAAACGTGGGGTTACATTGGTTACCCTCCACTCGATAGGAACTGATCCAGAATCAATGGAATGTTGGAAAATGACTGTCAATGCATCCGCTATTTCCAAGGCCACCTCCTTAAGTACTCTGGGATGTAGTCCATCAGGCCCTGGGGATTTATCGGCCTTCAATCCCATCAATTTCCCCAACACAATTTCCCAACTAATAACGATTCCCTCAGTTCCTCCTCCTTACTAGACCCTCTGACCCCTTTTATATCCGGAAGGTTGTTGGTGTCCTCCTTAGTGAATACCGAACCAAAGTACCTGTTCAATTGGTCTGCGATTTCCTTGTTCCCCGTTATGACTTCCCCTGATTCTGACTGTAGGGGACCTATGTTTGTCTTTAATAATCTTTTTCTCTTTACATACCGATAGAAATTTTTGCAATCCGCCTTAATGTTCCCTGCATGCTTCTTCTCGTACTCCATTTTCCCTGCCCTAATCAAACCCTTTTTCCTCCTCTGCTGAGTTCTAAATTTCCCCCAGTCCCCAGGTTCGCTGCTATATCTGGCCAATTTGTATGCCACTTCCTTGGCTTTAATGCTATCCCTGATTTCCCTTGATAGCCACGGTTGAGCCACCTTCCCTTTTTTATTTTTACGCCAGACAGGAATGTACAATTGTTGTAGTTCATCCATGCGGTCTCTAAATGTCTGCCATTGCCCATCCAAAGTCAACCCCTTAAGTATCATTCGCCAATCTGTCCTAGCCAATTCACGCCTCATACCTTCAAAGTTACCCTTCTTTAAATTCTGGACCATGGTCTCTGAATTAACTGTTTCATTCTCCATCCTAATGCAGAATTCCACCATATTATGGTCACTCTTCCCCAAGGGGCCTCGCACAATGAGATTGCTAATTAATCCTCTCTCATTACACAACACCCAGTCTAAGATGGCCTCCCCCCTAGTTGGTTCCTCGACATATTGATCTAGAAAACCATCCCTTATGCACTGCAGGAAATCCTCCTCCACCGTATTGCTTCCAGTTTGGCTCGCCCAATCTATGTGCATATTAAAGTCACCCATTATAACTGCTACACCTTTATTGCATGCACCGCTAATTTCCTGTTTGATACCCTCTCCAACATCACTACTACTGTTTGGAGGTCTGTACACAACTCCCACTAACGTTTTTTGCCCTTTGGTGTTCTGCAGCTCTATCCATATAGATTCCACATCATCCAAGCTAATGTCCTTCCTAACTATTGCATTAATCTCCACTTTAACCAGGAATGCTACCGCACCTCCTTTTCCTTTTATTCTATCCTTCCTGAATGTTGAATAACCCTGGATGTTGGGTTCCCAGCCCTGATCATCCTGGAGCCACGTCTCCGTAATCCCACTCACAACATATTTGTTAACATCTATTTGCACAGTTAATTCATCCACCTTGTTAATGATACTCCTTGCATTAAGACACAAAGCATTCAGGCTTGTTTTTTTAACACCCTTTGTCCTTTTAGAATTTTGCTGTACAGCATGATAGAAGATTGGCTATCGAACAGCAAACAGTGAGCAGGAATAAATGGTTCATTCTATGGGTTGCAACCAGTAACTAGTGGGGTGCCTCAGGGATCAGTGCTGGGACCCCTATTATTTACAATCTATATTAACCACTTGGAATAAGGGACTGAGTGTAACGTAGCCAAATTTGCTGACGATATAAATATGGGAGGAAATGCAATGTGTGTGGAGGCCACAAAAAATCTGCAAAAGGACATAGACAGGCTAAGTGAGTGGGCAAAAATTTGTCAGATGGAGTATAATGTTGGAAACTGTGAGGTCATGCACTTCGGCAGCAAAAATCGAAGAGCAAGTTATTATTTAAATGGAGACAGATTGTACAGTGGGACCTGGGGGTAACTTGTGCATGAAACACAAAAGGTTAGTATGGAGGCACAGCAAGTGATCAGGAAGTCCAATGGTATCTTGGCATGTATTGCAAAGGGGATCGAGTATAAAAGCAGGGAAGTCTTGCTGCAGCTGTGACCACACCTGGAACACTGCGTGCTGTTTTGGTTTCCATTTTTACGAAATGATATACTTGCTTTGGAGGCAGTTCAGAGAAGATTCAGTAGGTTGATTCCGGGGATGAGGGGGATTACTTATGAGGAAAGTTTGAGTAGGTTGGGCCTCTTTTCATTGGCATTCAGAAGAAGGAGAGGTGATTTCATCGAAACGTATAATATTATGAGGGGGCTTGCAGAGAGTATGTTTCCACTGATGGGGGCGACTAGAACTAGGGGGCATGAACTTAGAATAAGGGGCCGCCCATTTAAAACAGAGAAGAGGAGAAATTTCTTCTCTCCGAGGGTTGTAAATCTGTGGAATTCGCTGCCTCAGAGAGCTGTGGAAGCTGGGACATTGAATAAATTTCAGACAGAAATAGACATTTTCTTAATCAATAAGGGGATAAGGTGTTATGGGGAGCGGGCGGGGAAGTGGAGCTGAGTCCATGATCAGATCAGCCATGATCTTATTGAATGGCAAAGCAGGATCGAGGCGTCGTATGGCCTATTCCTGCTCCTATTTCTTAAGTTCTTCTGTTCTTGTATTAGCATGGATAGAGGATTGGCTAACAACAGAACAGAGAGAGTTGCGATAAATGGGTAATTTTCAGGTTGGCAAACAGTAACTAGTGGGGTGCCACACGGAGCAGTGTTGGGTATTGAACTTTTTACAACCTATATTAATGACTGGTATGAATGAACCGAGTGTAATCTAGCCAAAATACTGATGATACAAAGATCGGTGGGAAAGCAAGTTGTGACGATGGTGCAAAGAATCTGCAAAGGGATATAGATAGGCTAAATCAGTGGCCAAACATTTGGAAGATGGAATATAACTTGCGAAAATGTGAGGCTTTAGTAGGAAATATAAAAAAGCAAATTATTATTTAAGTGTGGAACTAGTACAAAATGCTGTAATACAAAATGAACTGCCGGTTCTTGTGCATCAAATTCAAAACGTTAGTATGCAGGTAGAGCAAGTAATCAGGAAGGCAAATGGAATGTTGGCCTCAATTGCAAAGGGGATGGAGTATAAAAGTAGGGAATACCTGAGACAACTGTACGGGGCTTTGGTAAGTCCACACCTCGATTACTGCATGCAGTTTTTGTCTCCTTAAATAAGGATATTCTTGAATTGGAGGCAGTTCAGAAAAGGTGCACAAGGTTGAATCCTGAGAAGAAGTGTAGCCATACAAAGAAAGATTGAGCTGGTTGTGCTTATACTCTTTGATGTTTAGAAGAGTGAGAAGTAATCTTAATGAAACGTCTACGATTCTGAGGGAGCTTGACACAGGTTAGATGCAGAAAGCATGTTTTCCCTCATGGGGGAATCGAGAACTAGGGAACATAGTTTCAGAATAAGGGGTCGCCCATTGAAAACAGAAATGAGGAGGAATGTATTCTCCCAGAGGGTGGTGAATCTCTGCAATTATCTGCCCCAGAGAGCTGTGAAGGCTGGGTCTTTGAATCTATTTGATGTGGTGATAGACTGATGTATCAATGATAATGGAGTCAAGGTTTATGGGGAGTAGGTGGAGAAGTGGATTTGAGGCTCGGATCAGATCAGCCATGAACTTATTGAAGGGCGGAGCAGGCTCGAGAGGTCAAATGGCTTACCCCTGCTCCTAGCTATTCTGTTCCTATGTGCATAGGACAATCTTCCATCCCATCAATTACATTAGCATGCATTATATACTTCCAGAAATCTGAGACGGTCTCAGTCAGAGATACAGCATTAATTCAGTTAGTACACGTTGATCTGATATATCAGTCCAAGAATTTCAAAGAGAATCAGATTGCAATTCCAATGCAGTCCATTAGCTCAGATTGGCTATGCATTATATACCTGTCCAAAAATCTCAGAGAGTAACGGTATCACATCAACAAGTAATACAGACTGAACTACACATTATATGCCATTTCAAGAATCTCAGAGAGAATCTGACTGAGATAGAGTACAAACAAATAAGTACACAAGAAGTTGGAGCAGCAATAGAACATTCTGACCCTCGAGGCTGCGGCACTACTCAGTGAGATCAAGGCTGATCTTCTCTCTTAACTCCAATTTTCTGTCCTGTCCCCATATCCCTTGATTCGCTTAATATCCAAAAATATATTGATCTCTGTCTTGATATACTCCAAGACTGAGCCTCCACAGCTCTCTGGGGTAACGAATTCCAAACATTAACCACCATGTGAATGAAGAGTTTTCTGCCAATCTCTATCCTAAACGGCCGAACCCTTATTCGAAGAATGCGAACCCTAGGGTTAGATTCCACTGCCAGAGGAAACATCCTCTCTGCATCTACCCTGTCAATCCCTGTAAGAATGTGGCGTGTTTCAATGAGATCACCTCTCATTCTTCCAAAAGTGGAGAAAACATAGGTCTGCTCTACTCAATCTGTCCTCAAAGGACAATCCCCCATCCCATCAATTCCAATAGTGCAGATTGAACTCAGTATGTTATACCATTCCAAGAGTCTCAGAGATAATCTGACGGAGATGCAATATAAGAATATAAGCACATACGGATAGGGAACAAGAAGAGGCTATTCGGCCCCTCGAGCCTGCTCCTCCATTTAATGAGATCATGGCTGATCATTTACCTCAACTCAACTTTCCTGCACGAGGCCCATATCCCTTGATTCCCTTGATATCCAAAATTCCACCAAAAACGGTCTTGAATATTCTCAAAGACTGATGGGTCGAAAGTGGGCATGGCTGCTTTTGAGGCGGTGTCAACGCCTGAGTGCTCATTTTAGTGTCACGCGTTAGATGCCGTCTGAAACTGCGAAATTGAGTTTTGACACCCGAAGGTGAGAGAGCAGCACGAAAAGTGACGATACACGCTCATCCTCAGGCACCAACAGGGCGGGAGGTCTGGAGGCCTACTGCATTTTGTGACAGACGTTTACCGGCATGCGAGCTTGAAAAACGGGAAGAAAAACAGAACAAACACTTCTACGACCTAGACCCACACTTCACCATTGGTACAACTAATAAATCAATGCCGAAAGGAAGAATGAAATTAAAACGTAGCTTGCTCTCTGCCGGCGTTAACGGGCGGCGTTATCATGCAAATTACAAAGATTCTCCACCCTCTGAGCATCTGTTCAATTAGCACAGACATAATAATCTCTGTCTTGATATACCCAAAGACTGAGCCACCACAACCCTCTGGGGTAGCGAATTCCAAAAATTCACCACCATCTGAGTGAAAAGGTTTCTTCCCTTCTCTGTCATAAATGACCGACCACTTATTCTGAGACTCTGACCACAGGATCTAGACTACACAGCCAGACGAAACATCTTCCCTGCATCTACCCTGTCAAGCCGTGTACGAATTGTGTTTGTATCAATAAGATCACCTTTCATTTTTCTAAAATCTAAAGAATATAGGTCAACGTTGCTCAATTTCTCCTCATAGGACAATCCTCCAACTCATCAATTACATCAGAACAGACTGAACCACACATTAGGTATGACCAAAATCTCAGACCCAGACGGAGATCCAGTATTAATCTAATGAGTTCAGGCTGACCTGCACAATATATACCAGTCGAAGACTTTCATAGAGAATCAGACTGCGATGCCAATGCATTCCAATAGCACAGATTGAGCTGTACATTATATACCAGTCCAAAAATCGCAGAGATTAAAATTGGTACATCGAATAAATAAAGGTTGAAATATATCAAAAAGCAATACTTACCTTGCACTCTGCTGACGCTAAAATACGGCGTTAACAAGCGAATTTCATTCCTGATATTTCAAAATCACTCTGCGTACGGAAGTCCAAATAGTCACCTCACACTGGCAGTCTATTCGATCAGAACAGGCAGAACTACTTTTTACATCCCAGTCTAAAATTCTCAGACAATGTCTGACTCAGATACCGTATGAATTCCACGAGCACAGATAGAAGTACACATTATATAGCAGTATAAAATTGCCAGGAAGTGTCAGATTGGCATACAGTATAACTCCTGTATAAATACAGTATAAATCGGTGAGAACTCAATTTTGAAGTGGAAGCAAGTCTTCCTCGATTTCAAGGGACGGCCTATGTTGATTATGATGATGATAAATATTTCAGCACGGACAGAACTACACATTATATACCAGTCCAAAAACGGCAGGAAATGTCAGACTGGCATGCAGTATAAATAGTGTATAAATGCTGTATAAATATCTGAGAACGCACTTTTAGATTGAAATCAATCTTCCTCGATTTCGGGGTACTGCTTATATTGAGGATGATGATAATAAATACTACAGCACAGACAGAACTACAAATTATATATCAGTCCAATTGTGTCAGACTGCGCCAGACTGAGATAGAGTATCAATTCCATAAGCAACGATAGAACAACACATTATTTAACAGTACAGAATCACAGCAATTACCAGACTGAGATACAGCATCAAGTCCATCGGTTTTGTGTGAATATATTATATACCAGTCCCAACATCGCATATTTCGACGTCCATCTTGACTCTCGCTTCAGCTCATCCGCTGCTGAAGCAATCATCCATGCCTTCATTACCTCTACACTTGACTCTTAAAATACTCTCCTGTTTGGCCTCCCAAATTTTACCCTTGTCAACCCGAGGTGATGCAAAACTCGGCTACCCCTATGCTAACTCGCACAAGTCCCGTCAACCATCATCCCTTTGCCTGCTGGCCTATAGTGGCTCCCGTTTAAGCATTGCCTCCATTTCAAAATTCTCAGCCTTTTGTTCAAATATCTACATGGCCTCGCCCCTCATTATCTGTAACATCTCCTCCAACCCCATGATGCGCTCCAATAATCCTGCCCTTATTATCTCTGATAATAATCGCTCAACCATTGCTGGCCGTGTCTTCTATTGCCGAAGCAAACCCAAGATCTGGAACACCCTCGCTAAACATCTCTGCATCTCTACCAATCTTTCCTACTTCAACACGCTTCTTTAAACCTATCTCGTCACCTGCTCTCATTTCTCCATCAGCGGCTCGGTGTTAATTTTTTTTAAATTTCACAAAACAGTGAAGCGCCTGAGGACGTTTCACTAAGTTCAAAGCGCCACATAATACAATTTGTTGTTGTTGTTTCAAGATGCACCACTGATTTAAAGATTAACAGTTGTCTGAATCGCCATCTGTCCGTCATGGATCAGCGCCAAGCGCACTTGTCTCTGATTTAAAACTTTCAAGCCTGCCAAGCATTCTATATATTTCAATAAAATCAACGCTCATTCTTTTAAAATTGAGAACATCAGCACAATCTACACAAATTCGCTTCTTATTGGAAAGCCTTCATCTCTCAGGAATCAATCAGGCGAACCTTGATTGCATCTCCATAGAAATAATGGATACATTGGTGATCATTTTCCAAACAGTCTATCGAATCTGGATCAGTTCCTATGGACTGGAGGGTAGCTAATGTAACACCACTTTTTAATAAAGGAGGGAGAGAGAAAACGGGTAATTATAGACCGATTAGCCTGACATCAGTAGTGGGGAAAATGTTGGAATCAATTATTAAAGATGAATTAGCAGCACATTTGGAAAGCAGTGACAGGATCGGTCCAAGTCAGCATGGATTTATGAAAAGGAAATTATGCTTGACCAATCTTCCAGAATTTTTTGAGGATGTAATTCGTAGAGTAGACAAGGGAGAACTAGTGGATGTGGTGTATTTGGACATTCAAAAGGCTTTTGACAAAGTCCCACACAAGATATTGGAGTGCAAAATTAAAGCACATGGTTTAGGGGATAATGCTTTGACGTGGATAGAGAACTGGTTGGCAGAGAGGAAGCAGAGAGTCGGGATAAACGGGTAATTTTCAGAATGGCAGGCAGTGACTAGTGGGGTGCCGCAGGGCTCAGTGCCTGGACACCAGCTATTTACAATATACATCAATGATTTAGATGAAGGAATTGAGTGTAATATCTCCAAGTTTGCAGATAACCCTTAGCTGCGTGGTGGTGTGAGCTGCGAGGAGGATGCTAAGAGGCTGCAGGGTGAATTTGGCAGGTAAGGTGAGTGGGCAAATGCATGGCGGATGCAGTATAATGTGGATAAATGTGAGGTTATCCATTTTGGTGGCAAAAACACGAAGGCATTTATTATCTGAATGGCGGCAGATTAGGAAAAGGGGGAGGTGCAACGAAACCTGGGTGCCATGGTACATCAGGCATTGAAAGTTGGCATGCAGGTACAGCAGGTGGTGAACTAGGCAAGTGGCATGTTGACCTTCATAGCTAGGCGTTTTGAGTAGAGGAGCAGGGAAGTCTTACTGGACTTGTATAGAGAATTGATGAGGCCCCATCTAGAATATTATGTTCAGTTTTCGTCTCCTAATCTGAGGAAGGACGTTCTTGCTATGGAGCGAGAACAGCGAACGTTCACCAGACTGATTCCCGGGATGGCAGGACTGACATATGAGGAAAGAATGGATCGACATTCACTGGAGTTTCGAAGGATTTGAGGGGATCTCATAGAAATATATAAAATTCTGACGGGACTGGACAGGTAAGATGCAGGATGAATGTTCCCGATGTTGGGGAATTCCAGAACCAGGGGACACAGTCTAAGGATAAGGGGTAGGCCATTTAGGACTGAGTTGAGGAGACACTTCTTCACTCAGAGTTGTTAACGGTTGCAATTCTCTACCGCAGAGAGTTGATGCCAGTTCATTGGATATATTCAAGAGGGAGTTAGATATGGTCCTTGCGGCTAAAGGGATCAAGGGTTATGGAGAGAAAGTAGGAAAGGGGTACTGATGTGAATGGTCAGCCATGATCTTATTGAATGACGGTGCAGGCTCGAAGGGCCGAATGTCCTTCTCCTGCAACTATTTTCGATGTTTCCTCTAAAGTATATTTACGTCCTTATGTAAGGAAACAAAACTGTACACAATACAAATTCTCCGTTCTTTTATCGCACCAATGAAGAAGCGAGAGATAGCCGAAGTTTCCAGGAGCCGAAGTGAATCCGAGCTACGTTTGAAATTGTATTAATTTACATATTTAGAAGAAAGTTGCTGGACAGAGTCCCGAATCAGTGAGAGATTCCCTGAAACTGTTGTTGAATAGCATTTATATCAAAAATCCCTTGAACTATTTGCCTATTAATTCAGAGCGGGGCATCGCCTGTAAAATCAGTCTAAACATGCAAAGCACAAAACCGCCAAACAGGGTTTTAAACCCGACGACTCTAAAATTAAGAGAATAATGCTCGACTGAGCCATCCAGACACAAGCCATTATCACAAACCGGAAAATTGCAATCACCTGACCCAACGCATGTAAGCTGACCCATCACCTGAAATTGATCAATAGACAATCACTGAACTTAACACATATAAACTTAGAAACATAGAAACATAGAAATTAGGTGCAGGAGTAGGCCATTCGGGCCTTCGAGCCTGCAGCACTATTCAATATAATCATGCCTGATCATGCAACTTCGGCAACCCATTCCTGCTTTCTATCCATAACTCTTGATCCCTTTAGCTGTAAGGGCCACATCTAACTCACTTTCGAATATGTCTAATGGACTGGCCTCAAAAACTTTGTGATGAAGAATTCCAAAGGTTCACATTTCTCTTAGTGAAGAATGTTCTCCTCTTCTCGGTGCTAAATGGCTTACCCCTTATCAATATACTGTGACCCCTGGTTCTGGACTTCGTCAACATCGGGAACATTCTCCCTGCATCTAACCTGTCCAATCCCGTCAGAATGTTATATGTTTCTTTGAGGTCCATCTCATTCTTCTAACTTCCAGGGAATATAAGCCGAGTCGATCCTATCTTTCTTCCAATGTCAGTCCTGCCATCCCTGGAATCAGTCTGGTGAACGTTCACTGCACTCCCTCAATAGCAAGAATGTCCTTCCTCATATTAGGATACCAAAACTGTACACAATATTCAAGGAGTGGCATCACCAAAGCCCGATGCATCTGCAGCAAGACCTCCCTTCTCATACACTCAAACCCTGTCGTTATGAAGCCCAACATACTATTTGCCTTCTTCACCGCCTGCTGTACTTGCATGTCAACTTCCAATGTCTGATGTACCACGACACCTAGGTCTCGTTGTACCTCCCCTTTTCCTAATCTGTCATCATTTCAGTTAGCATTCTGCCTCCCTGTTTTTGCCTCCAAAGTGGATAATCTGACATTTATCCACATTATACTGCATCTGCCATGGATTTGCCTACTCACCTAACCTGTCGAAGTCACCTTGCAGCTTCTTAGCATCCTCATCACAGCTCACACTGCAACCCAGCTTAGTATCATCAGCAAACTTGGAGATGTTACATTCAATTCCATCGTCCAAATCATCAATGCATATTATAAATAGCTGGGGTCGCAGCACTGAACGCTGTGTTACACCACGAGTCACTGCCTGCCATTCTGAAAAGGCCCCGTTTATTACTGCTCTTTACATCCTGTCTGCCAGCCAGTTATCTACCCACGTCAATACATTACCCCCAATACTATGTGCTTTAATTTTGCACACTAATCTCTTGTGTGGGACCTTGTCAAAAGCTTTGTGAAAGTCCAAATGCACTACATCTACTGTTTCTCCCTTGTCCACTCTACTAGTTACATCCTCAAAAAATTCCAGAAGATTTCTCAAGCATGATTTCCCCTTCATAAATCCATGCTGACTTGAACCGATCCTGTCACTGCTTTCCAAATGCGCTGCTATTACGCCTTTAATAATTGATTCCAACATTTTCCCCACCACCGATGTCAGGCTAACCGGTCTATAATTCCCTATTTTACCTCTCCCTTCTTTTATAAAAAGTGGGATTACATTAGCTACCCTCCAATCCATAGCAACTGATCCACACTCTATATAATGTTGGCAAATTATCACCAATGCATCCATTATTTCTAAGGCCACTTCCTTATGTACTCTGGCATGCAGACTATCATGCCCTGGGGATTTATCGGCCTTCAATCCCATCAATTTCGCTAACACAATTTCCTGACTAATAATGATTTGCTTCAGTCCTCCTTTTCGCTAGACCCTCGGTCCTCTAGTATTTCTGGAAGATTATTTATATCTTCCTTAATGAACATAGAACCAAAGTATTTGTTCAATTGGTCTGCCGTTACTTTGTTCCCCATTATAAATTCGCCAGATTCTTACTGCAAGAGACCTATATTTGTCTTCATTAATCGTTTTCTCTTCGCATATCTATAGAAGCTTTTGCAGTCAATTTTTATGTTTCCTGCAAGCTTACTCTCTCATTATATTCCCGACCTACACCCCCTCCTAATTAAAGCCTTTGTCCTCCTTGCTGCATTCTAAATGTATCCCAGTCCTCAGGCTTGCTGCTTTTTCAGGCCAATTTATATGTCTCTTCCTTGGATTTGACACTATTCCTAATTTCCCTTGTTTGCCACGATTGAGCCACTTTCGACTTTTTATTTTTTCGCCAGACAGGGATGTACAAATGTCTACAATTGCCTATGCACTGTCAAGCCTTTAAGTATCATTCTCCAGTCTATCCTAGCCAATTCACGTTTCATAACATCGAAGTTGCCTTTCTTTAAGTTCAGTACCCTAGTCTCTGAATTAACTGTGTTACTCTCCATCCAAATGAAGCTTTCCACCACATTATGCTCGCTCTTCTCCAAGGGGCCTCGCACAACAAAATTATTAATTTATCCTAACTCGTTACACAAAACCCAGTCTTGGATGGCCTGCTCTCCAGTTGGTTCCTCGACATATTGGTCGAGAAAATCATCCTTTATACACTCCAGGAAATCCTCCTCCACCGTGTTGCCACAAGTTTGCTTAGCCCAAACTATATGTAGATTAAAGTCACCCATGATAACCGATGCACCTTTATTGCATGCATCCCTAATTTCCTATTTGATGCCATCCCCAAACTCACTACCGCTGTTTCTTGGTCTGTACACAACTCCCACTAGCGTTTTCTGCCCTTTGGTGTTCCGTAGCTCTACCCACACAGATTCCACATTATCTAAGCTAATATCCTAGTTTACCATTGCTTCAAGCTCCACTTGAACCAGCAACGCGACTGCACCTCATTTTCCTTTCTGCCTATCCTTCCTGAATGTTGAATAACACTGGATGTTGAGTTCCCAGCCTTGGTCACCCTGGAGCCATGTCTCCATTATCCCAATTACGTCATATCTGTAAACTATTTCTGCACAGTTATTTCCTCCACTTTTTTACGAATGCTTCTCACTTTGAGACACGGGGCCTTCAGGCTTGTTCTTCAACAGTCTTTGTCCTTTTAGAATTATGTTGTAATGTGTCCATTCTTGATTTTTGCCTTTGATTTTTCTGCCTTCCACCTTTCCTTTTCTCCTTTCTACCTTTTGCGTCTGCCCCCATTTTACTTCCATCTATCTCCCTCCATAGATTCGCATCCCTCTGACATATTAGTTTAATCTCTCCTCAACAACATTAGCAAACAGTCCGCTTAGGACATTGGTTCCGGTCCTGCCCAGGTGCAGACCGTCCGGTTTGTATTGGTCCTATCTTCCCCAGAACAGGTTCCAAAATCCCAGGAATTTGAAACCCTCGCGCTTGCACCATTCCTCAAGCCACGTATTCATCTTGACTATCCTTCTATTTGTACTCTGCCTGGCACGTGGCACTGGTAGCAATCCTGAGATTACGAATTTTGAAGTCCTCCTTTTTAATTCAACTCCTAGCTCCCTAATTCAGCTTGTTGGACCTCATCCTGTTTTTTTAACTATATCGTTGTTACCTATTTGCACCACGACAACTGGCAGTTCAACCTGCACCTCCAAAATATCCTGCAGCCGCTCCGAGACATCCTTGGAACTTGCACCAGGGAGGCAACATGCCACCCTGGAGTCTCGATTGCGGCCGCAGAAACGCCTATCTTTTCCCTTTACAATAGTATCCCCTGCCAATATAGCTCTCACACTCTTTTTCCTGCCCTCCTGTGCAGCAGAGACACCTATGGTGCCATGAACATGGATGCTACTGCCTTCCCCTGATGACTCATTCCCCTCAACAGTACCCAAAGCAGTGTATCTGTTTTTAGGGAGATGAACCCATGGTCCTCCGGAACTATCTTCCTTCTACTGCTCTACCTGTTAGTCACCAATTTCCGATATGCTTGAGTAACCTTTAGCTGTGGTGTGACCCACGCACTAAGCGTGCTATTCACGGCATCATCAGTATCGCGGATGATCCAATGTGAGTCCATGTGCAGCTCCAGTGCCTCAATGTGGTCTGTAAGGAGCTGCAGCTGGACACACTTCCTGCACACATAGCAGTGACCCAGCAGCCACAAACTGAGCAAGACATAGTTATCTAAACCAAAACATGTAAACTGACTGATCACCCAGAAATTCCTCCAGTACCAATTAACCGAACCAGGAACAGTAGAGTTATACATCACCCTAAGATGATGCCAACGCACGGTCTAATTCAGTGATCAGCTGGCAGTTAACATTGACAGTTACATTGCGGAAATCGGAAATTCAAAGCATATTAGAGTCGGAATAAATCGATTACATGGAATACACAGTTACAGCTAAAGAATAATGCGTTTGAATGCTCAAACAGGCGTGAGAGAACCGATCATGTGATACCTATTGACACTATTAGGGACTATCCAGAAACATCACTGACCAGAGGGTTGAAGGCAAAAGGTAGAAACCAACATTAGTGCTAATATCGAAAAGATCTGGCTGAATTATCTGTGAGAAGTTTTGAATTCTGGTGTTCATGGAGAGTCTGCTGATCACTTGAGCGGATGCCTGATTCTCACACAAACGAAACCTGCACTGAGGCATTCAGGTTGCCTTACCTATTAGTGATAGGCAGCTGGGCTCAGAAGTGTGATAGATTATTGCAACTCATGGTTAGAATAGAACGGAATATATTTAACATGAGGTATTGAAGATGAACACTCAGAGCATCGGAATAATTGAAACATTGTCCCTTCAATCATCAAACTGCCTGTCTGGAGAACCCAAAGAGATTTGGTAAAGTGATCTGTTCAATTACGAAAGTCAAGCTCAGTAATGAAGATACTAATGCAGCAGATTTTGGATAGAGGTGCTAATGCAACAGAGAAAACATTAAATTGACTGTTCCAGAAGGCGTGCTGCGAATTTTGATCAATTTCCCAAAGTGTGATTCGGGCTCTTTGGAAACGTACAGATAAGGAGGCGGCGAGAGGATGAGGGGAACCGCTGTCAACACTACTTTCCATCTGGTAGCGTCAGTCTGTGTAACCCATGGGAGCGAAAATTCAAAGTCACTGGAAAGCTGATTTTAATCAACAGGAAGGTTATCACAGCAGACAGACTAAAGTGAAAAAGTGAACTCTCCAGCAAACAGTCCAGGAGACAGATAATTTGAAGGAGAGCTTGAAGATGGTCAAGATAAACAACAAGGAGGAAACTAATGAGTATTGAGCCTCCCTGTCTCCCGAATAAGAAGATTTGGGAATATTGAGCTGCGAGTTCCGCCACTAATATAAAGTTTGGTTGAGTCGCTATCTGTCTCCTTGGCTCAGCTTGGAGCGCACTCACCTCTGAGGTTGAAAGTTCAAACCCGCTATGAATTCTATAATTTTAAATTAGGTTGCCTCTCATTTTTCTAAACACGAGAGTATACAGGTCCATTTAACCCGATGTCTCCTTATCGGACTGACCTCACATCCAAGAAATCAATCTGATGAAACTTGATTGCACGTCCTCTAAAGAAAGTTTGAAGTTTCCTGAAGTGTGGAGACCAAAACTGTAAACAGTACATATTATTCGGTATTTTCTCCAACCGATTGGTGCTGAATGAAGCCACAGCCAGAAGTCCCAGTGAGCCGAACTGACCCCGAGCTGCGGTTGAAATTGTATAAATTTACATCTTTAACATCAAGATGCTGGAGAAAGTCCGGAAACAGCGAGCGATTCCCTGCAACTGTTGTCGAATGGCATTGATATCAAGCACCCCTTGTACTATTTGCTATGTATTCAGGGCAGGATTCACCTTTGAAATCAGTCTAAACCTGCAAAGCACAAAACCGCCAAACGGGCGTTTAAACCCCACCACTCTGAAAGTAAGAGAATCATGCTCGACCGAGCCAGACAGGCCCAAGCAATGATCACAATCTGACTGATTGCCCATCACCTAGCCCAACACATGTAAGCTTACCTATCACCCAGAAACTGACCAATTGGCAATAACCGAAGCTAACACTTCCACAATGACAAAGCAGACAGAGACTGAACAAGTGACCATTATATAAGCCAACATGCCAACATCCAGAAATTGGTCCAGGACCAATTAACTTAACCAGAAACCTTAACGTTATGCATTCCCCTAAAATGGTCTAATCATTAAGTGTTCGGTGGACAGATTAACCGAGTTACATTACTGATGTAGGAAATTCAAAGTATTTTCGACTCTGAATAAAGCGTTTACAAGGAATAAACAGTAAAAGGTGGGGAACAACGGGGCTGAATACTCAATCAGGAGTGCGAGAATCGATCATAACTGGAGGTACATATTTATGCAATTTGGTACTGTCCAGAAAATACACTGACCAGACAGTCTGATGGCGAAACTTAGCTACCAACGTCTGTCCCAATATCGATCAAATCTGGATACATTTTACGTGAGAAGTGGTGTTTTCTGTCCTTCTTGGAGAGGCTGCTGATCACAAACTGGATGCCTGATTCTCACACAAAGGAAACCTGCCTTGAGATACTCAGGTTACCTTATCCCAGTAGTGCCAGTCAGCTGGGCACAGCAGTATGAGAGTTTCTTCCCACCCATGCTTACAATAGAATATCATATGTTTAAACAGAGATATCGAGGATGAACACTCAGAGCAATACATTGATTCAAGAATGTCCCGTCAATCTTCAAACTCTCTGTCTGGAATACTCTAATTTCCCTATTGGATTTATGAGCAACTATATTGTATTTATGGCTCCCTAGTTTTGGTTTCTCCCTCAAATTTAAATATTTTCTTCACATCGACCCTGCTCAACCCATTCATAATTTCCCAGCCCTCTTTCAGCCCTCCTCTTAATAACCTGAGCTCCTTCCAGCACCACCCAATATCCTCAGCACCTCCACACACTACCCAATATCCTCAGTTCCACTCCACCCCACTAAATATCCTCGGCTCCTCCCCACACCACCCAATATCCTCAGCTCCTCCACACACTACCCAATATCCGCAGTCCCTCTCCATCCCACTAAATATCCTCGGGTTCTCCCCACACCACCCAATTTCCTCAACTCCTCCTCACCCCACCCAATCTCCACAGACCCTCTCCAGCCCACCTAATATCCTCAGACCCTCCCCACCTCATACAATATCCTAAGACCCTCCCCACCCCACCCAATATCCTCTGACCCTCCACACCGCACCCAATAGCCTCAGATCTTCCCCACCCCACCCAATATCCTCAGACCCTCCCCACCCCACGCAATATCCTCAGATCCTCCCCACCCCACGCAATATCCTCAGCTACTCTCCACCCCACATATAATCTTCATCTGCTTTCCACCCCACATAATATATTCAGCTGCTCTCCACGCCACATCATATCCTCAGCTCCTCCCCACCAAAACATAGTATCGTCCGTGACTCCCATCCCAATCTAATATCCTCAGCTCCAACCCACCAATTTTACCTCTATTCTTTTTTACTCAATGGGTCAGAAACTCATTTTAGCGCGACATTTTCACAAGTAGGCAAAGTGTCAAACAACAATATTTACAACAGCTTTTACAACAACGACAGCAGCAGCAAGCACTGAAAAGCATATATAGAGATATGATATATTGGCACCCCACCGGCTCAACCATGAGACAATCATTCAAGGTTCGATTCAGGTTTAAAATAATTTCCCTGCTTTGGAATTATAATCCTCTGGAACTGAACTACAGTGCTTTATTTGCACGTTGATGTCCTTATTAACCTCTGTTGCTACGTTTAGTGATTTGTGTAACTGAACCCCAAAATCCCTTTGCAAATCAACCCCATTTATTCTCAGTTTCCCCAGGGTAAGTAGAGTCCGTATCCCTCGTGCCAAAATGCACCACCTCATACTTATCTATATTGAAAATCGTTTGTTATTTACATGCCCATTATGCAAGTGTGTTTATGGTAGTAGTAATTAACAGATTTTACTTCGTCATATAAACACTATGTTTTTTAAAAAATGTCAATAATGAGAGGTATACAAAGGGGCTGCATAATCATGTATTAATACTTCAGAAACGTGACTCACACAGTTGTGCATCGACAAACAATCCAAAAGACCAAGGTGAGCTGAAAGGGGCTTATCTATTCGTACAATTTGTATTAATTGTAAAGTGGTCAAGTATTAGCCCATCCCCCATGTCACCATAGCAATGGCTGCACAAACATCCCCCTTGCAATAAAGGCCAACATTCCATTTGCCTTCCTGATTACTTACTCTACCTACATACTAACTTTTTGTGTTTCGTGCACAAATACTCCTAATACGTTTCAATCAGTTTGCCTCTCATTGTTCTAAACACCAGAAGAAACAGGTCCAATTAACTCAATCTCTCCTCAAAGGACAGCCCTCATATCCAAGGAATCAATCTGGTTACCTTGATTGCACCGACTCTAAAGGAAGTTGTAAGTTTCATCAGCTAAGGAAGCCAAAAATGTACACAGTACAAATGAGTCGTTGATTTCTCGCACCGATAGGTGGGGAGTGGAACACTGCCCGAGGTCCCAGTGAGCTGAAGTGACCGCGAGCTGCGGGTGTAATTAAATAAAATGCAATCATTAGCAGCAAGAATCTGGAGTTAATCTCGAATCAGGGATCAATACCCTGAGACTGTTGCTGAATAGCATTTATATCAAACATCCCTTGAACTATTTGGCCATGAATTCAGAGCTCGGGATCGCCTGTGAAATCAGCCCAAAACAGCATAGCACAAAACCGCCAAACGGGGGTTTCAACCCCAACAATAAAAAATTACAAGAATCGCACTCAACTGAGCCAGGCAGGCCCAAGCCATCATCACAAACTGAACAATTGCCTCTCACCTAACACAACACATGTAAAGTGACCCAGCAACCTCAAACTGACCAACGTATCATTATATAAACCAGCACATGTAAACTGACCGTCACCCAGTAATTGCTCCAGTACTAATTAACTAAACAAGAAACGTTAAAGTTAACCATCGCCCTAAAATGATGCCAGCACTCGGTATAATTCAGAGGTAATTAAGTATTGGCTGGTAATATTAACCTGGTCACATTACCGATGGATCAAATTCAAAGAATATTCGAGTCTGAATAAAGCGATTGCATGGAATAAACAGTGAAAGGTAAATAGCAATGGGGCTGAATGCTCGGAAGGCGTGAGAGAAGCGATTTACCGTGATATACATGTTGACACAATGAGAGAAAGCCCAGAAGCATCAATGACCAGACAGCTTGATAGCGAAAGGTAGAACCCAACGTTATTGCGAGTATCGATCAAATCTGGATTCATTTTCTGTGAGAAGTGGAGAATTCTGTTCTTCTTGAAGAGGCTGCTGATCACTTGACTGGATGCCTGATTCTTACACAAAGGGAAACCTGCACTTAGACGCTCAGGTTACTTTATCCCATAAGTGCCAGTCAGGTGGGCATAGCAGTGAGAGAGTTCATTCTCACTCATGTTACAGTGGAACAGAATATATTTAAATAGAGCTATTACGGACAAACTCTCAGAGCAAACTAATGAATAAAACAACGTCCCTTCAATAGACAAACTCCCTGACTGGATAACCATCGTAGATGCAGATCAGACAACAATAGCTAAACTAAAATGTTTAACTGCGGGAGTCAGGCTCAGTAACGAAGATTCGATTGTCTGTATTAGTGGGAAAATTCTCAGAAACGTTTCATCAATAGTAATGTTTTGGAATCTAAAGGAATGAAGGACAAGCGGTTCGGGTTGAAAAGATGAGGTCAAAGATTTGCCATGGTCTAAATGAATAGCGGCGCTAGCTCGATTGCATATGTGGCGTACTGCGGCTCATAATTCTTATGTCGTTATGTTGTTAATGTCTCAGGGAATAAGATTTTTACCCAAACTCTGTCTTTATTAAGCAGAAAAATGGATGAAGATTTAAACCCATGAGCAAGAGCTGCAGGGAGAGCCCTCTCTGCTGGAACATTGCCAGTACAGTGTCAGGTACATTCAGAATAGGGTTAGAGATTCTCATCTGTGTACCTGTGGCTTAAAGAGGTACAACAAATCGCTGAACTGGAAATTGCATCGCAACACATATGAATAAAAAGCAATGTGAAATTGCAACTGTGCTCATCCTGTTACATATGCTTAATATATCGGAGGTTTTGACTATTTTACTGATCGTTGCGATTCTTTTGTATTTGTTGAATTTGCAGCAAATTGAACATCACGGATGCAGTGCAATTGTCATTGAGGAGATTTAGCACACGGTGCAGGGTGGGAGATTTGAGAATTTAAAATGTTGCACAGTGTCATTGTTTAACTGCACTGGTTTTTGAATCCTGCTCGCAGCGGACCTGCTCAGTGTTGGACACAATGCCTGCAATAGGCTGCATTCTTTAATCCGTGGAAGGATTTTGGATATTTCTATTCCGCTTTTCAAGAGACTAATGCATCGGCTAGAAACCTATGATCTACTAATGGAGCAAACGTTGCTTTAAGGAGTTATTTCAACAAAGGAAAAGTTAAACTGGCTGATCAAGTAGGCGTGCTGGAAATGTTGTCCAAACTCCGAAGTGTGATTTAGGCTGTCTGCAAAGCTACAGAGAAGGAGGCATCGAGAAACGGTGGGGAAACGCTGTCAACACTAGTGGCTGTCTGGTAGCGTCAGTCTGTGTAACCATGGGGGAGAGCAAATTGAAAGTCAATGGATAGCCGGTTCTAGGCAGCCCGATTGGACTCACAGCAGCCGGTGCAACGTGATGAAGAGAACAGTCTCCAACAAACAGTCCAGGAGATAGACAAACCGAAGGGGAGGTTGAAGGGAGTCAAGAAAAACATTAAGGAGGACACCAACGAACACTGAGCCTTTCCTTCTCCCGAATCAGAAGAATTGGCAATGCTGAGGTGTGAGTTGTACCATCACTTAAAGGTTGGCTGAATCGTCATCTGTCTTCCGTGGATGAGCTTGCAGCGCACTCACCTCTGAGTTTGAAGCTCCAAGCCCTCTAGGAAATCCATACATAAGAACAGAAGAAATAGGAACAGGAGTCGGCCATTTGGCCCCGCAAGCCCTGCTCTGCCATTCAATAAGATCATGGCTCATCTGCTCATGCGCTCAGCTCTACTTCCCAGATCGCTTCCCATAACACTTTAGACACTTATCGTTCAAAAATAATTCTATCTCCGCCTTAAGAATATTCAATGACCCAGACTGCACCTCTCTCTCGGGCAAGGAATTCCACAGATTTACAACCATCTGAGGGAAAGATTTCTCCTCATCTAGATACTAAAATAAGTTGTCCCTTATGTTAAGTCTATGGCCCCTAATTTTGCTTTCCCCTATCAGTTGAAATATCTTCTCGGCATCCACCTTGTCGAACCCCCTCATTATCTCATAAGTTTCAATCATATCATCTCTAATTCTTCTGAACTTCAATGTGTATAGGCCCAACCTACTCAGCCATCCGCATAAGTCAAACCACTTATCTCCGGAACCAACCTAGTGAACGTTCTCTGAACAGCCGCCAATTCATGTATATCCCTCCATAAACATGGAGATCAAAACTGTACGCAGTACTCAAGGTGAGGCCTCACCAATACACTATTGCAGTTGTAGCAGGAGTTCATTGCATTGATGCTCCATTCCCCTTGAAATTAAGGCCAACATTCCATTTGCCTTCCTGATAATTGCTGTATCTGCATGTTAACTTTTTGTGCTAATTGTACAAGGACCCCAATATGTTTCAATCAGTTTCCCTTTCATTGTTCTACACTTCTGAATAAGCAGATCGATTTAACTCAAACTCTCCACATAGGACAGCCCTCACCTCCAAGGAATCAAGCTGATGAACCTTGATTGCACCCCTTCAAAAGTAAGTTTTAAGTTTCCTGAGCTAAGGAGACGAAAACTGTACACAGTACAAATTATTCATTGTTTTCTCGCCCCGATGGGTCGTGAATGGAAACACAGCCCGAAGTCCCAATGAGCCGAACTGACACCGAGCTGCAGGTGAAATTAAATAAAATTCAATCATTAGCAGCAAGAATCTGGAGAGAATCTCGAATCGGGGAGTAATACCCTGAAACTGTTGTCGAATAGCATTCATATCAAACATCGCTGGTACTATTTGTCCATGAATTTAGAGTTCTGAGTCTCCTGTGAAATTAGCCTAAAACTGCAAAGCACAAAACCGCCAAACGGGGGTGTGAACCCCACAAATCTAAAATTAAGAGAATCATGCTCGACCGAGCCACACAGGCCCAACTCATTATCAAAAACTGACCAATTGCCCATCACCTAACCCAACACATGTAAGCTGACCTATCACCCAGAAACTGACCAATTGACCATAACCGAAACTAACACATCCAAAGTTACCCAGCAGCCAGAAACTGAACAAGTGATCATTATTTAACCCAACACGTGTAAACTGACCGATCACACAGAAATTGGTTCAGGACCAATTAACTGCACCAGAAACCTTAAGGCAACCCATCCCCCTAAAAGGATGCCTGCACTCAGTCCAATCATTACGCGTTTGCTGGGAACATTATGCTGTAAACCTTCAAATATTACTGGTGTAAGAAATTGAAAGAATATTGAGTCTGAATAAAGCAATTACATGGAATAAACAGTAAAAGGTTGAGAACAATGGGGCTGAATACTCAAACAGGCGTGAGAGTATCGATCATAACTGGAGATACATACTTACGCAATTCGGCACTGTCCAAAAAAATCAATGACCAGACAGTTTGATGGCAAAAAGTTAGTGCTAACATGGATCAAAGCTGGATGCATTTTCTGTGAGAAGTGGTGAATGTTGTCCTTCTTGGAGAGACTACTGATCACTTGTCTGGATGCCTTATTCTCACACAAAAGGAAACCTGCACTTAAATGTTTCGGTTACGTTATTGCATTAGTGCCAGTCAGGTGGGCATTGCAGTGTGAGAGTTAATTCTCACTCATTTTACAACAGAACATTATATATTTAAATGGAACTATTAAGGAAGAACACTCAGAGCGTTCCAATCCATAAAACAACGTCCCTTCAATCGTCAAACTCCCTACCTCGACAGCGCTAGTTGATGTAGATCAGACTACGGCAGGTAAACTGACGTGTTTATTTGCGGGAGTCAGTATATCCCTGCTTAAATACGCAGACCAAACTGTACGCAGTACTCCAGAAGTTGCCTCACCAATACCCTATACAGTTACAGGAGGTCTTCCCTGCTTTAATACTCCATTCCTCTTGCCAACATTCCATTAACCTTCCTGATTACTTGCTGCATATGCATACTAACTGTTTGTGTTTAATACACAAGGACCCCCATGCGTTTCAATCAGTTTGCCTCTCATTGTTTAAACACCTGAGTAAACAGGTCCAATTAACTCAATTTCTCCACATAGGACAGCCCTCACCTCCAAGGAATCAAGCTGGTGAACCTTGATGGCACCCCCTCTAGAGCAAGTTTTAAGTTTACTGAGCAATGTAGATGGAAACTGCACTTAGTACAAATTCTTCATTATTATCTTCCAACTATTGGTGCTGAATGGAAACACAGCCGGAAGTCCCAGTGAGCCGAACTGATGCCGAGCTGCGGTTGAAATTGTATTCATTTACATCATTAGCACTAAGATGCTGGAGAAATTCGGAATCGGTGAGAGATTCTCTGAAACTGTGTCGAATAGCATTGAGATCAAACATCCCATGAACTGTTTGCCCAATAATTCAGAGCGGAGATCACCTTTGAAATCAGTCTAAACCTGCAAGACACAAAACCGCTAAATGTGCGTTTTAATCCCATGACTCTGAAAGTAAGAGAATCATGCTCGACCGAGCCAGACAGGCCCAAGCCATGATCAGAAACTGACCAATTGCCCATCACCTAACCCAAAACATGTAAGCTGACCTATCACCCAGAAACAGACCAATTGACCATTACCGAAACTATCACATCCAAAGTGACCCAGCTGCCCGAAACTGAACAAGTGATCAATACATAAACCAACATGTAAACTGACCGATCATCCAGAAATTGGTCCAGGTCCAATTAACAGAACCAGAAACCTTAAATTTACTCATCCCCCTAAAATTATGCCAGCACTCAGTTCAATTTTTACGTGTTGGCTGCAATCATTTACCTGGAATCCTTGAAAAATTATTGGTGTAAGCAAATCAAAGTATATTGGAGCCTGAATTACTCGATTACATGGAATAAACAGTAAACGGTGGAGAACAATGGGGCTGAATACTTAAACAGGTGGGAGAGAAGCGATCATAAATGGAGATATATATTTATGCAATTTTTACTATCTAGAAACATCACTGACCAGACAGTCTGATGGCGAAAGTTGGAAACCAACGTTAGTCCAATAGGCGATCAAATCTGGATGCAGTTTATGTGAGAACTGCTGATGCTGTCCTACTTGGAGAGGCTGCTGATCACGAGACTGGATGCCTGATTTCACACAAAGGAAACCTACCTTTAGATGCTCAGGTTACTTTATCCCAGTAGTGCCAGTCAGCTGGGCACAGCAGTGTGAGAGTTTCTTCCCACTCATGCTTACAATAGAATATCATATATTTAAACAGAGATATTGAGGATGAACACTCAGAGCAATACATTAATTCAACAATGTCCCGTCAATCATGAAACTCCCTGTCTGTAATATCCTGAGAGATTCGGTAAATTGACCTGTTTAATTGCGAGAATCAGGCTTAGTAACGAAGATCCGGTTATCTGTAATGGTGGAAAAGTTCTCAAAAACTGTTTATCACGAGTAAAGTTTAGGACTCCAAGGAAATTAAGAACTAGGGGCTTGGGTGAAAATGTGGCGTTAATATCAAAGATCAGCAATGATCTTAATGAATAGCGAGCAGGCTCCATGGGACATGTATCCTACTCTGGCTTCTGATTTTTGTTTCTTTATGTCCTTAATGTCTCCGGGAATAAGATTTTAACCCAAACTCAGTCTTTATTGAGCTGAAAAATTTATGAAGATTAAAAACCACGAGGAAGAGCTGAAGGGAGAGCGGTCTCTGCTGGAACAGTGCCAGTTCAATATCAGTTACGTTCATAATCGGGGAATAGATTTTGATCTGAGTACCTGTGGCTTTAATAGGCATCATAAATCGATGTACGGGTAATCGCATCGCAACAAATAAGAATAAAATGCAATGTGGGATTCCAACTGTTATCAACATCTGATATAACCACAATATATCCGAGGATTTGATATTCCACTGATCGATATGATCGCTTGTGATTTGATGAATTTGCAGCAAATTGAACAGCACGGATGCAGCGCAATAGTCATTGAGGAGATTTACCACACAGTGCAGGGTGGGAGATTTGAGAATTTAACATGTTGTACACGGCCATTGTTTACCCGCGCTGGTTTGAACCCTGCTCGCAGAGGATCTGTTCAGTGTTGGACACAATGCCTGCAATAATCTGTATTATTTAATCCGCTTCCCCGTGGGGATTTTGGACATTTCTATGCCGCTTTTCAAGTAACGAAAGGGTTGCTT
This sequence comes from Pristiophorus japonicus, assembly GCF_044704955.1. Classification (NCBI taxonomy): domain Eukaryota; kingdom Metazoa; phylum Chordata; class Chondrichthyes; family Pristiophoridae; genus Pristiophorus; species Pristiophorus japonicus. The sequence goes on from NW_027252669.1 coordinate 343,408, forward strand.
AGAAAGCTGTATTACTGACCTGCGAATGGAGCAAACTTTGATTAAAGGTGTTATTTCAACAAAGAACAAGTTAAACTGACTGTTCAAGAATGTGTGCTGGAAATGTTGGCCAAAATCCGAAGTATGATTTAGGCTGTCTGCAAAGCAACAGAGAAGGAGGCATCGAGAGACGGTGGGGAATCGCTGTCCGTTAGCGTCAGTCTGTGTAACCATGGGGCAGAGCAAATTGAAAGTCAATGGATAGCTGGGTCTGGGCAGCCGGATTGGTCTCACAGCAGCCGGTCCAAAGTGATGAAGGAAATACTCTCCAGCAAACAGTCCAGGAGAAAGACAAACCGAAGGGGAGCTTGCAGTGATTCAAGAAAAACATCAAGGAGGACACCAACGAACACTGAGCCTTTCCTTCTCCCGAATCAGAAGAATTGGCAATGCTGAGGTGTGAGTTGTACCATCACTGAAAGGTTGGCTGAATCGTCATCTGTCTTCCGTGGCTTAGATTGCAGCGCACTCACCTCTGAGTTTGAAGCTCCAAGCCCTCTAGGAAATCCATTCATAATAACATAAGAAATAGGAGCAGGAGTCGGCCATTTGGCCCCGCAAGCCCTGCTCTGCCATTCAATAAGATCATGGCTGATCTGCTCATGCGCTATGCTCTACTTCCCTGACCGCTCCCCATAACACTTTGGACATTTATCGCTCAAAAATAACTCCATCTCCGCCTTAAGTACATTCAATGACCCAGACTCCACCTCTCTCTCGGGCAAGGAATTCCACAGATTTATAACCATCTGAGAGAAAGCTTTCTCCTCATCTAGATATTAAATAGTTGCCCCTTATGCTAAGACTATGTCCACTAATTTATCTTTCCCCTATCAGTTGAAATATCTTCTCGGCATCCACCTTGTCGAACCCCCTCATTATCTCATAAGTTTCAATCATATCATGTCTAATTCTTCTGAACTTCAATGTGTATAGGCCCAACTTACTCAGCCATCCGCATAAGTCAAACCACTTATCTCCGGAATCAACCTAGTGAACGTTCTCTGAACAGCCTCCAATTCATGTATATCCCTCCATAAACACGGAGATCAAAACTGTACGCAGTTGTAGCAGGAGTTCATTGCATTGATGCTCCATTCACCTTGCAATTAAGGCCAACATTCCATTTGCCTTCCTGATTAATGCTGTATCTGCATGTTAACTTTATATGCTAAATGTACAAGGCCCCCAATATGTTTCAATTAGTTTCCCTCTCATTGTTCTACCATCTGAGTATGCAGATCGAATTAACTAAAACTCTCCACATGGGACAGCCCGAATCTCCAAGGAATCAAGCTGATGAACCTTGATCGCACCCTCTCTAAAGTAAGTTTTAAGTTTCCTGAGCTTAGGAGACGAAAACTGTACACAGTACAAATTATTCATTGTTTTCTCGCACCGATGGGTCGTGAATGGAATCACAGCCCGAAGTCCCAATGAGCTGAACTGACACCGAGCTGCAGGTGAAATTAAATAAAATTCAATCATTAGCAGCAAGAATCTCGAATCTCAAATCGGGGAGTAATGCCCTGAAACTGTTGTCGAATAGCATTCATATCAAACATCGCTTGAACTATTTGTCCATGAATTCAGAGTTCTGGGTCTCCTGTGAAATCAGTCTAAAACTGCAAAGCACAAAACCGCCAAACGGGGGTTTAAACCCCACAAATCTAAAATTAAGTGAATCATGCTCGACCGAGCCACACAGGCCCAACTCATTATCAAAAACTGACCAATTGCCCATCACCTAACACAACACATGTAAGATGACCTATCACCCAGGAACTGATCAATTGACCATAACCGAAACTAACACATCCAAAGTTACCCAGCAGCCAGAAACTGAACAAGTGATCATTATATAACCCAACACGTGTAAACTGACCGATCACACAGAAATTTGTACAGGACCAATTAACTGCACCAGTAACCTTAAGGCAAACTATCCCCCTAAAATTATGCCTGCACTCAGTACAATCATTAAGCGTTTCCTGGAAACATTATGCTGGAAACCTTCAAACATTACTGGTGTAAGAAATTCAAAGAATATTCGAGTCTGAATAAAGGAATTACATGGAATAAAAAGTAAAAGGTTGAGAACAATGGGGCTGAATACTCAAACAGGCGTGAGAGTATCGATCATAACTGGAGATACATATTTACGCAATTCGGGACTGTCCAAAAAAATAACTGACCAGACAGTTTGATGGCGAAAGGTTAGTGCTAACATGGATCAAAGCTGGATGCATTTTCTGTGAGAAGTGGTGAATGTTGTCCTTCTTGGAGAGACTGCTGATCACTTGTCTGGATGCCTGATTCTCACACAAAAGGAAACCTGCATTTAAATGCTTAGGTTACGTTATTGCATTAGTGCCATTCAGGTGGGCATAGCAGTGAGTTAATTCTCACTCATGTTACAACAGAACAGAATATATTTAAATGAAGCTATTAAGGAAGAACACTCAGAGCAATCCAATCCATAAAATAACGTCCCTTCAATCGTCAAACTCCCTCCCTCGACAGCGCTAGTAGATGTAGATCAGACTACGGAAAATAAACTGACGTGTTTAATTCCGGGAGTCAGTATATCCCTGCTTAAATACGCAGACCAAACTGTACGCAGTACTCCTGGTGTTTCCTCACCAATACCCTATACATTTACAGCAGGTCTTCCCTGCTTTTATACTCCATTCCTCTTGCAATTAAGGCCAACATTCCATTTGCCTTCCTGATTACTTGCTGTATCTGCATACTAACTGTTTTTGTTTAATACAAAAGGACCCCCATACGTTTCAATCAATTTGCCTCTCATTGTTCGAAACACCTGAGTATACAGGTCCAATTAACTCAATTTCTCCACATAGGACAGCCCTCACCTCCAAGGATTCAAGCTGGTGCACCTTGATGGCACACTTTCTTGATCAAGTTATAAGTTTAATGAGCAATGTAGATGAAAACTGTACGCAGTACAAATTCTTCATTATTTTCTCCCAACTATTAGTGCTGAATGGAGACACAGCCGGAAGTGCCAGTGAGCCGAGCTGCGGTTGAAATTGTATTCATTTACATCATTAGCACCAAGATGCTGGACAAAGTCGGAATCGGTGAGAGATTCTCTGAACCTGTGTCGAATAGCATTGAAATCAAACATCCCTTGAACTATTTGCACAATAATTCAGAGAGGGGATCACCTTTGATATCAGTCTAAACCTGCAAGACACAAAACCGCCAAATGTGCGTTTTAATCCCACGACTCTGAATGTAAGAGAATCATGCTCGACCGAGCCAGACAGGCCCAAGCCATTATCAGAAATTGACCAATTGCCCATCACCTAACCCAACACATGTAAGCTGACCTATCACCCAGAAACTGACCAATTGACCATAACCAACACTATCACAACCAACGTGACCCAGCTGACAGAAACTGAACAAGTGATCATTACATAAACCAACATGTAAACTGACCGATCATCCAGAAATTTGTCCAGGAGCAATTAACTGAAACAGAAACCTTAAAGTTACTCATCTCCCTAAAATGATGCCAGCACTCGGTTCAATCATAACGTGTTGGCTGGAAACATTAACCTGGAAATCTTGAAACATTACTGGTGTAGGCAATACAAAGTATATTCGAGTGTGAATTACGCGATTGCATGGAATAAAGAGTAAAAGGTGGAGAACAATGGGGCTGAATACTTAAACAGGTGGGAGAGAAGCGATCATAAATTGAGATATATATTTATGCAATTTATCCAGAAACATCACTGACCAGACAGTCTGATGGCGAAAGTGGGAAACCAACGTAAGTCCAAATAGCGATCCAATCTGGATGCAGTTTATGTGAGAACTGCTGATGCTGTCCTACTTGGAGAGGCTGCTGATCACGAGACTGGATGCCTGATTTCACACAAACGAAACTTGCCTTTAGATGCTCAGGTTACCTTACCCCAGTAGTGCCAGTCAGCTGGGCACAGCAGTGTGAGAGTTTCTTGCCACTCATGCTTACAATGGAATATCATAAAAATCTAAACGGAGGTATTGAGAATGAACGCTCAGAGCAATACATTAATTCAACAATGTCCCGTCAATCATGAAACTCCCTGTCTGTAATATCCGAAGAGATTCGATAAATTGACATGTTTAATTGCGAGAATCAGGCTTAGTAACGAAGATCCGGTTGTCTGTATTGGTGGAAAAGTTCTCAAAAACTGTTTATCACAAATAAAGTTTAGGACTCCAAGGAAATTAAGAACTCGGGGCTTGGCTGGAAATGTGGCGTAAATATCAAATATCAGCAATGATCTTAATGAATAGCGAGCAGGCTCGATGGGAAATGTATCCTACTCTGGCTTCCCATTTTTGTTTCTTTTTGTTCTTAATGTCTCCGGGAGTAAGATTTTAACCCAAACTCAGTCTTTATTGAGCTGAAAAGTTGATGAAGATTAAAAACCACGAGGAAGAGCTGAAGGGAGAGTGGTCTATGCTGGAACAGTGCCAGTTCAGTATCAGTCACATTCATAATCGGGGAATAGATTTTCATCTGAGTACCTGTGGCTTTAATAGGCATCATAAATTGATGTACGGGTAATCGCATCGCATCAAATAAGAATAAATTGCAATGTGGGATTCCAACTGTTATCAACATCTGATATAACCATAATATATCCGAGGATTTGATATTCCACTGATCGATATGATCGCTTATGATTTGATGAATTTGCAGCAAATTGAACAGCACGGATGCAGCGCAATAGTCATTGAGGAGATTTACCACACAGTGCAGGGTGGGAGATTTGAGAATTTAACATGTTGTACACTGCCATTGTTTACCCGCGCTGGTTTGAACGCTGCTCGCAGCGGATCTGTTCAGTGTTGGACACAATGCCTGCAATAATCTGTATTATTTAATATGCTTCCCCGAGAAGGATTTTGGACATTTATATACCGCTTTTCAAACCACTGAAGTTGGTTATAAAGCTGTATTACTGACCTGCGAATGGAGAAAACTTTGGTTAAAGGTGTTATTTCAAAAAAGGACAAGTTAAACTGACTGTTCAAGAATGTGTGCTGGAAATGTTGGCCAAACTCCAAAGTAGTAGTAATGTTGGGGAGGGTATTAAACAGGAAATTAGGGGTGCATGCAATAAAGGAGCAGCAGTTATAATGGGTGACATAAATATGCACATAGATTGGGCGAGCCAAACTGGAAGCAATACTGTGGAGGAGGATTTCCTGCAGTGCATAAGGGATGATTTTCTAGACCAATATGTCGAGGAACCAACTAGGAGGGAGGCCATCTTCGACTGGGTGTTGTGTAATGAGAGAGGATTAATTAGCAATCTCGTTGTGCGAGGCCCCTTGGGGAAGAGTGACCATAATATGGTGGAATTCTGCATTAGGTTGGAGAATGAATCAGTTAATTCAGAGACCATGGACCAGAAATTAAAGAAGGGTAACTTTGGAAGGTATGAGGTGTGAATTGGCTAGGATAGATTGGCGAATGATACTTAAGGGGTTGACTGTGGATGGGCAATGGCAGACATTTAGAGACCGCATGGATGAACTACAACAATTGTACATTCCTGTCTGGCGTAAAAATAAAAAAGGGAAGGTGGCTTAACCGTGGCTCTCACGGGAAATCAGGGATAGTATTAAAGCCGAGGAAGTGGCATACAAATTGGCCAGAAATAGCAGCGAACCCGGGGACTGGAAGAAATTTAGAACACAGCAGAGGAGGACAAATGGTTTGATATGGGCAGGGAAAATGGAGTACGAGAAGAAGCTTGCATGGAACATTAAGGCGGATTGCAAAAGTTTCTATAGTTATGTAAAGAGAAAAAGTTTTGTAAAGACAAGCGTACGTCCCCTGCAGTCAGAATCAGGGGAAGTCATAACGTGGAAAAAAGAAATGGCAGAGCAATTGAACTAGTACTTTGGTTCGGTATTCACTAAGGAGGACACCAACAACCTTCCGGATATAAAAGGGGTCAGAGGGTCAGGTAAGGAGGAGGAACAGAGGGAAATCTTTATTAGTCGGTTAATTGCGTTGGGGAAATTGATGGGATTGAAGGCCGATAAATCTCCAGGGCCTGATGGACTGCATCCCAGAGTACTTAAGGAGGTGGCCTTGGAAATTGCGGATGCATTGACAGACATTTTCCAACATTCCATTGATTCTGGATCAGTTCCTATCGCGTGGAGGGTAGCCAATGTAACCCCACTTTTTCAAAAAGGAGGGAGAGAGAAAACAGGGAATTAGAGACCGGTCAGCCTGACCTCAGTAGTGGGTAAAATGATGGAATCAATTATTAAGCATGTCATAGCAGCGCATTTGGAAAATGGTGACATGATAGGTCCAAGTCAGCATGGATTTGTGAAAGGGAAATAATGCTTGACAAACGTTCTGGAATTCTTTGAGGATGTTTCCAGTAAAGTGGACAAGGGAGAACCAGTTGATGTGGTAAATTTGGACTTTAAGAAGGCTTTCGACAAGGTCCCACACAAGAGATTAATATGCCAAGTTAAAGCACATGGGATTGGGGGCAGTGTGCTGACGTGGATTGAGAACTGGTTGTCAGACAGGAAGCAAAGAGTAGGAGTTATTGCGTACTTTTCAGAATGGCAGGCATTGACTAGTGCGGTACCGCAAGGTTCTGTGCTGGGGCCCCAGCTGTTTACATTGTACATTGATGATTTAGACGAGGGGATTAAATGTAGTATCTCCAAATTTGCGGAAGACACTAAGTTGGATGGCAGTGTGAGCTGCGAGGAGGATGCTATGAGGCTGCAGATTGACTTGGATAGGTTAGGTGAGTGGGCAAATGCATGGCAGATGAAGTATAATGTGGATAAATGTGAGTTAATCCACTTTGGTGATAAAAACAGAGAGACAGACTATTATCTGAATGGTGACAGATTAGGAAAAGGGGAGGTGCAACGAGCCCTGGGTGTCATGGTACATCAGTCATTGAAGATTGGCATGCAGGTACAGCAGTCGGTTAAGAAAGCAGATGGCATGTTTGCCTTCATTCGAGGGGATTTGAGTACAGGGGCATGGAGGTGTTGCTACAGTTGTACAGGGCCTTGGTGAGGCCACACCTGGAATATTGTGTACAGTTTTGATCTCCTATCTTGAGAAAGGACATTCTTGCTATTGAGGGAGTGCAGCGAAGATTCACCAGACTTATTCCCGGGATGGTGGGACTGACCTATCAAGAAAGACTGGAACAAGTGGGATTGTATTCACTGGAGTTCAGAAGAATGAGAGAGGACCTCATAGAAACATTTAAAATTCTGACGGGTTTAGACAGGTTAGATGCAGGAAGAATGTTCCCAAAGTTGGGGAAGTCTAGAACCAGGGTTCACAGTCTAAGGATAAGGGGTAGTCATTTTGGACCGAGAAGAGGAGAAACTTCTTCACCCAGAGAGTGGTGAACTTGTGGAATTCTGTACAACAGAAAGTAATTGAGGCCAATTCACTAAATAAATTCAAAAGATACTTAGAAGAAATCCTTACTACTCGGGGGATCAAGGGGTATGGCGAGAAAGCAGGAACGGGGTACTGAAGTTGCATGTTCAGCCATGAACTCATTGAATGGCGGTGCAGGCTAGAAGGGCTGAATGGCCTACTCCTGCCTCTATTTTCTATGTTTCTATGTTTCTATATATGATTTAGGCTGTCTGCAAAGCAACAGAGAAGGAGGCATCGAGAGACAGTGGGGAATCGCTGTCCGTCAGCGTCAGTCTGTTTAACCATGGGGCAGAGCAAATTGAAAGTCAATGGATAGCTGGGTCTGGGCAGCCGGATTGATCTCACAGCAGCCGGCCCAAAGTGATGAAGGAAACACTGTACAGCAAACAGTCCAGGATACAGACAAATTGAAGGGGTGGTTGCAGAGAGTCAAAGAAAAACATCAAGGAGGACACGAACGAATACTAAGCTGCTCCTTCTCCCGAATCAGAGGAATTGGCAATTCTGACTCACTTAAAGGTTGGCTAAATCGCCATCTGCCTTCCGTGGCTTAGCTTGAAGTGCCACCACCACTGAGTTTGAAGCTCCATGCCCTTCTATGAAATCCATACGTAAGAAAAATCAACGTAAGACACTGGAGCAGTAGTCGGCCATATGGCGCCGCCATTCAATAAGATCTTGGCTGATCCTTCACCTCAGTACCCTTTTCCTGCCTACTCTCCATACTCCTTGATCCCTTTAGCCGTAAGGGCCATATCTAACTCCCTCTTGAATTAATCCAATGAACTGGCATCAACAACTCTCTGCGGCAGGGAATTCCACAGGTTAACAACTCTCTGAGTGAAGAAGTTTCTCATCTTCTCAGTCCTAAATGGCTTACCCCTCAACCTAAGACTTTATCCCCTCGTTCTGGACTTCCCCAACATCGGGAACAATCTTTCCGCATCTAATCTGCCCAGTTCCGTTAGAATCTTATACGTCTCTATGAGATCCCCTCTCATCCTTCTAAACTCCAGTGTATAAAGGCCCAGTTGATACATTCTCTCTTCATATGTCAGTCCAGCAATCCCTGGAATCAGTCTGGTGAACCTTCGCTGCACTCCCTCAATAGAAAGATCGTCCTTCCTCAGGTAAGCAGACCAAAACTGAACACAATATTCCAGGTGAGATCTCACCAAGGCCCTGAACAATTGCATTAAAGCCTCCCTGCTCCTTTACTCAAATTCGCTAGCTATGAAGGCCAACATGCCATTTGTCTTCTTCGCAGCCTCCTGTACCTGCATGCGAAATTTCAATGACTGATGAGCCATGACACCCAGGTCTCGTTTAACCTCCCCTTTTCCTAATCTGGCGCCATTCAGATAATGTTCTGCCTTCGTGTTTTTGCCACCAACGTGGCTAACCTCACATTTATCCACATTATACTGCATCTGCTATGCATTTGCCCACTCACCGAACCTGTCCAATCACCCTGCAGCCTCTTAGCATCCTCCTCACAGCTCACACCGCCACCCAGTTTAGTGTCATCTGCAAACGTGGATATATTACACTCAATTCCTTCATCCAAATGATTGATGTATATTGTAAAGAGCTGGTATCCCAGCACTGAGCCCTGCGGTACTCCAGTAGAGACAGGGTCTAGTGTATTATAAACAGAGACAGGGTCTAGTGTAATATATAAAGAGACAGGGTCTAGTGTAATATAAACAGAGACAGGGTCTGGTGTAATATAAACAGAGACAGGGTCTAGTGTAATATAAACAGAGACAGGGTCTAGTGTAATATAAACAGAGACAGGGTCTAGTGTAATATAAACAGAGACAGAGTCGAGTGTAATATAAACAGAGACAGGGTCGAGTGTAATACAAAACAGAGACGGGGTCTAGTGTAATAAAAACAGAGACAGGGTCTCGTGTAATATAAACAGAGACAGGTTCTAGTGTAATATAAACAGAGACAGGGTTGAGTGTAATATAAACAGAGATAGGGTCGAGTGTAATATAAACAGAGACAGGGTCTAGTGTAATATAAACAGAGACAGGGTCTAGTGTAATATAAACAGGGACAGGGTCTAGTGTAATATAAACAGAGACAGGGTCTAGTGTAATATAAACAGAGACAGGGTCGAGTGTAATATAAACAGAGACAAAATTCTAGTGTAATATAAACAGAGACAGGGTCTAGTGTAATATAAAAAGAGACAGGGTCTAGTGTAATATAAACAGAGACAGGGTCTAGTGTAATATATAAAGAGACAGGGTCGAGTGTAATATAAACAGAGACAGGGTCCAGTGTAATATAAACAGAGACAGGATCTAGTGTAGTATAAACAGAGACTGGATCTAGTGCAATATAAACAGAGACAGGGTCTAGTGTAATATAAACATAGACAGGGCCTTGTGTAATATAAACAGCGGCAGGGTCAAGTGTTTTTTATAAACAGCGACAGGGTCTAGTGTAATATAAACAGAGACAAGGTCTAGTGTAATATAAACAGGGACAGGGTCTAGTGTAATATAAACAGAGACAGGGTCGAGTGTAATATAAACAGAGACAGGATCTAGTATAATATAAACAGAGACAGGGTCTAGTGTAATATAAAGAGAGACAGGGTCTAGTTTAATATAAACAGAGACAGGGTCCAGTGTAATATAAACAGAGACAGGGTCAACTGTAATATAAACAGAGACAGGATCCAGTGTAATATAAACAGAGACAGGGTCTAGTGTAATATAAACAGAGACAGGGTCTATAGTAATATAAAAAGAGACAGGATCTAGTGTAATCTATACAGAGACAGGGTCTAGTATAATATAAACAGAGACAGCATCTAGTGTAATATAAAAAGAGAGAGGGTCTAGTATAATATAAACAGAGACAGGGTCGAGTGTAATATAAACAGAGACAGGGTCTAGTGTAATATAAACAGAGAGAGCGTCTAGTGTAATAAAAACCGAGCAGGGTTTAGTGTAATATAAACAGAGACAGAGTCTAGTTTAATATAAACAGAGACAGGGTCTAGTGTAATTTAAACAGAGACAGGGTCCAGTGTAATATAAACAGAGACAGGGTCTAGTGTAATATAAACAGAGACAGGGTCGAGAGTAATATAAACAGAGACAGGGTCCAGTAGAATATAAACAGAGATAGGGTCTAGTGTAATATAAACAGAGACAGGGCCGAGTGTAATATCAACAGAGACAGGGTCGAGTGTAATATAAACAGGGACAGGGCCAAGTGCAATATAAACAGAGACAGTGCCTAGTGCAATATAAACAGAGACAGGGTCTAGTGTAATATAAACAGAGACAGTGTCCAGTGTAATATAAACTGAGACAGGGTCTAGTGTAATATAAGCAGAGACAGGATCTAGTGTAATATAAACAGAGACAGGGTCCAGTGTAATATAAACAGAGACAGGGTCTAGTGTAATCTAAACAGAGACAGGATCTAGTGTAATATAAACAGAGACAGGGTCTAGTGTAATATAAACAGAGACAGGGTCGAGTGTAATATAAACAGAGACAAAGTTCTAGTGTAATATAAACAGAGACAGGGTCTAGTGTAATATAAAAAGAGACAGGGTCTAGTGTAATATAAACAGAGACAGGGTCTAGTGTAATATATAAAGAGACAGGGTCGAGTGTAATATAAACAGAGACAGGGTCCAGTGTAATATAAACAGAGACAGGATCTAGTGTAGTATAAACAGAGACAGGATCTAGTGCAATATAAACAGAGACAGGGTCTAGTGTAATATAAACATAGACAGGGCCTTGTGTAATATAAACAGCGGCAGGGTCAAGTGTTTTTTATAAACAGCGACAGGGTCTAGTGTAATATAAACAGAGACAAGGTCTAGTGTAATATAAACAGGGACAGGGTCTAGTGTAATATAAACAGAGACAGGGTCGAGTGTAATATAAACAGAGACAGGATCTAGTATAATATAAACAGAGACAGGGTCTAGTGTAATATAAAGAGAGACAGGGTCTAGTGTAATATAAACAGAGACAGGGTCCAGTGTAATATAAACAGAGACAGGGTCAACTGTAATATAAACAGAGACAGGATCCAGTGTAATATAAACAGAGACAGGGTCTAGTGTAATATAAACAGAGACAGGGTCTATAGTAATATAAACAGAGACAGGATCTAGTGTAATCTATACAGAGACAGGGTCTAGTATAATATAAACAGAGACAGCACCTAGTGTAATATAAAAAGAGAGAGGGTCTAGTATAATATAAACAGAGACAGGGTCGAGTGTAATATAAACAGAGACAGGGTCTAGTGTAATATAAACAGAGAGAGGGTCTAGTGTAATAAAAACCGAGCAGGGTTTAGTGTAATATAAACAGAGACAGAGTCTAGTTTAATATAAACAGAGACAGGGTCTAGTGTAATTTAAACAGAGACAGGGTCCAGTGTAATATAAACAGAGACAGGGTCTAGTGTAATATAAACAGAGACAGGGTCGAGAGTAATATAAACAGAGACAGGGTCCAGTATAATATAAACAGAGATAGGGTCTAGTGTAATATAAACAGAGACAGGGCCGAGTGTAATATCAACAGAGACAGGGTCGAGTGTAATATAAACAGGGACAGGGCCAAGTGTAATATAAACAGAGACAGTGCCTAGTGCAATATAAACAGAGACAGGGTCTAGTGTAATATAAACAGAGACAGTGTCCAGTGTAATATAAACTGAGACAGGGTCTAGTGTAATATAAGCAGAGACAGGATCTAGTGTAATATAAACAGAGACAGGGTCCAGTGTAATATAAACAGAGACAGGGTCTAGTTTAATCTAAACAGAGACAGGATCTAGTGTAATATAAAAAGAGACAGGGTCTAGTGTAATATAAACAGGGACAGGGTCGAGTGTAATATAAACAGAGACAGGGTCCAGTGTAATATAAAAAGAGACAGGGCCCATTGCAATATAAACAGAGACAGGGTCGAGTGTAATATAAACAGAGACAGGGTCTAGTGTAATATAAACAGAGGCAGATTCTCGTGTAATATAAACAGAGACAGGGTCTGGTGTAATATAAACAGAGACAGGGTCGAGTGTAATATAAACAGAGACAGGGCCTAGTGTTATATAATCAGAGACAGAGTCGAGTGTAATATAAACAGAGACAGGGTCTAGTGTAATATAAACAGAGATAGGGTCTAGTGTAATATAAACAGGAATAGGGTCTAGTGTAATATAAACAGAGACAGGGTCCAGTGTAATATAAACAGAGACAGGGTCCAGTGTAATATAAACAGAGACAGAGCCTAGTGCAATATAAACAGAGACAGGGTCGAGTGTAATATAAACAGAGACAGGGTCTAGTGTAATATAAACAGAGGCAGATTCTCGTGTAATATAAACAGAGACAGGGTCTGGTGTAATATAAACAGAGACAGGGTCGAGTGTAATATAAACAGAGACAGGGTCTCGTGTAATATAAACAGAGACAGGGTCTAGTGTTATATAATCAGAGACAGAGTCGAGTGTAATATAAACAGAGACAGGGTCGAGTGTAATATAAACAGAGACAGGGTCTAGTGTAATATAAACAGAGACAGGGTTTCGTGTAATATAAACAGAGACAGGGTCTAGTGTAATATAAACAGAGATAGGGTCTAGTGTAATATAAACAGAGACAGTGTCTAGTGTAATATAAACAGAGACAGAGTCGAGTGTAATATAAACAGAGACAGGGCCTAGTGTAATATAAACAGAGACAGGGTCTAGTGCAATATAAACAGAGACAGGATCTAGTGTAATTTAAACAAAGGCAGGGTGTAGTGTAATATAAACAGAGACAGGGTCTAGTGTAATATAAACAGAGACAGGGTCTAGTGTAATATAAACAGAGACAGGGTCGAGTGTATTATAAACAGAGACAATGTCTAGTGTGATATAAACAGAGACAGGGTCTAGTGTAATATAAACAGAGACAGGGTCTAGTGTAATATAAACAGAGACAGGGTCGAGTGTAATATAAATAGCGACAGGGCCTAGTGTAATATAAACAGAGACAGGGCCTAGTGTAATATAACCAGAGACAGGGTCTAGTGTATTAATAACCAAGATAAGGCCTAGTTTTACACTACAAACAAGTCTTTAATAATTGAAAGTTTTTTTGCAATAATAACCGAAAGAGCTGATAGTGTCACGCTAACAAACGCCGGGTCTATTTTAACAATATCAGAAACATACTTGATTGAGTACAACAGAGACAAGATCTATATTTATAACAATAGAGGCGTGCACTAGAACTGGAATAACAGGGGCAGGTTATTTTCCAATCATAGCAGAGGCCGGGTCTACTGTAACAATTCCAGAGACAGGGGCCCATACAATAAGAGTGGAGACAGGGTCCAGAATAATAACAGTAAATGCATGGCCCACTGTGAGAGTAACAAAGACAGTGTTTGATCCAATAATAACAGAGGCAGACTCGAGTGTTATACTGAACACAATGCTGGATCTAGTGTGATGGTCATGCAGCCAGTATCTAGTGCAACAAAACAAAGATTGGGTCTCATCTAATAGTGTGTGCAAGTCAGGGCCTATTGTTATAATCTTATTCACCCATCACCCCTGTGCTCACTGACATACATTGGCTCCCAGTTAAGCAACGCCTCAATTAAAAAATTCTCATCCTTGGTTTCAAAACTCTCCCCTCCCTATCTCTGTAATCTCCTCCAGCCCCACAACCCTCTGAGTTCCCTGCGCTCCTCCAAATCTGTCCTCTTGCCCATCCCCGATTTTAATTGCTCCACCATTGGCGGCCGTGCCTTCAGCTGCCGAGGCCCCAAGTTTTGGAATTCCCCGAAACCTCCACTTCTCTTTCAAGATTCTTTTTAAAAACTACCTCTTTGATCAATCTTTTGGGAATCTGTCCTGATATCTTTCTATGTGGCTCTGTGTGAAAAATGTTACTTTATTGATATCGATCTTGTTAAGCACCTTGAGAAGTTTCACTGAGTTAAAAGCGCTATATTAATGTAAGTTCTGGTTGTTTTGTTGTTGCAGCAAATGCTTTGCCGAATGTCTAATAACAGAGTTAGGGCCCACTGCAGTATGAATGCGCGGGGTTAGTGTAATAACACAGGCACGGTCTAGTGTAATGGGAACAGGGGTCAGGCCATGTCAGCCTTGGCTCAGTGGTAGCACTCTCGGCCCTGAGTCAGGGGTCGGGGTTCAATTCCCAATCCAGAGACCCGAGCACATAATCTCGGCCGAGACTCCACATGCAGTACAGAGGGAGTGCTGCACGGTCAGAGGTGCCGCCTTTCAGATCAGACATTGAAACGATGTCCCATCTAGTCGCTAAGTTGGACATAGAAGATCCCACGGCCACGATTCTGAGGAAGAACAGGCGGAGTTCTCCCCTGGTGTCCTGCACAATGTGTATCCCTCAACTAACATCACTGAGAACGGATTATCTTGTCATCATTACATTGCTGTTTGTGGGATCTGACTGTGCACAATCTGGCTTCTGCATTTCCTTCATTACAACTCCTCTACCACCCCGACTCTACAACCCCCCACCCTAACTCCTCTCCAACGCCCCCCCCCCACCTTAACTCCTCTCCAATCCCTCCTCATCTTCCATTCACTTCAATTGAAAAGAAATAGACAGGTTGTACCAGTGAGGATTTGAAACATATTTACAACAGATTCTAGATATTCATAGAGTCCCGATCTTTCTCTATCACTCGAGGAGTTAGATAACAGACTTTCTCCCGTGAATACAGAGCTGGTTTATTGGGCCTTGGTTTGGCTACAGGTTCATCTTGTTGACTCTAAACCGTTGCCAATTATTTGATGTGATCTGTATACTGGTATGTATTTTTTGTAAATACACGGAGTGGATTCAAATATAAATTGAACCCAAGTTTGCAGGCGTGATGCTCCAATCACACATCGAAGATGAGAGAGATGCTGTGGGGCACACACTAAGTCCAGTAATTGAAAGTGATTAACAGACTGGGTTTTGTGTTTAGTGATCCCCGGCGTGTTACTGATACCTTCCCTGGATACCAAGGTTAGGAGAGGCACTCTGGAAGGTATGGGGAGCTGGGATTTGTCCCTGATTAACCGAAGGTCTGAGAACTGAAATAATCCAGAGTCAGAAAGGAGAAAAGGCTCAAAAATGGTGGTGTAGTATAAGGCCGTCCCTTGTATCGAGGATGTCCAACTTCCACACTAAAAAGGGATGTTCACAGGTGTTTCAATGAGGGACCTGACATTCGACGTCCTGAACTAAATACTGAAGGTTGGAAGATGCCTGTGCATGGATACTTTCAACATGGGATGGCCGTTGCACACCAGCCACCACACGGGCTTGACAGAGCTAGATCTTGATCCAGTGGCAAGGGTTAACCAAGGTGAATGGAGACCAAGCTCTGCTGCACGGACCTAGTGTGCACGCATGCTCCTACTATCCACGGATTGCAGTGTGTGCTGGCCCGTGCTGCCCCTGGGCCCTCGCCTCTCCTGGGCCCCGAACCCTTGCTCCCTGGGCCCCAATCAAAAAGGGAGCAGTCAGAAACAATTAGACTCCTCTTATCTTGGAGACATCAAATATCAACACTGTTATTTTAAATATCACAATATTAAACTCCAGCCTCGTTGAAGGGTTAGTAACATCAGCAGAAACAAACAGTTCAGAAGGATGTGATTAACAGCAGAATCCAAACCCTGTAATCACTTGTGAACTCGCTGGTGTCTCAGCAGGTGGGATGACCGAGTGAATCCCTTCCCACACACAGAGTAGGTGAACGGTCTCGCCCCAGTGTGAACTCGCTGGTGTGTGAACAGGTTGGATGAGGTAGTGAATCCCTTCCTACACACAGAGCAGGTGAACGGTCTCTCTCCAGTGTGAACTCCCTGGTGTGTCAACAGGTTGGATAAACAAGTGAATCCCTTCCTACACACAGAGTAGGTGAACGGTCTCTCCCCAGTGTGAACTCCCTGGTGTGTCAACAGGTTGGATGAGGTAGTGAATCCCTTCCTACACACAGAGTAGGTGAACGGTCTCTCAACAGTGTGAACTCCCTGGTGTGTCAACAGTTTGGATAAACAAGTGAATCCATTCCCACATTTCGAGCAGGTGAACGGGCTCTCCCCAGAGTGAACTCCCTGGTGTGTCAAGAGGTTGGATAAACAAGTGAATCCCTTCCCACACACAGAGAGCTGAACGGTCTCTCCAGTGTGAACTCCCTGGTCTGTCAACAGGTTGGATGAGGTAATGAATCCCTTCCTACACACAGAGTAGGTGAGCGGTCTCTCTCCAGTGTGAACTCCCTGGTGTGTCAACAGGTTGGATGAGGTAATGAATCCCTTCCTACAAACAGAGTAGGTGAACGGTCTCTCCCCAGTGTGAACTCCCTGGTGTGTCAACAGGTTGGATAAACAAGTGAATCCCTTCCCACATTTCGAGCAGGTGAACGGCCTCTCCCCGGTGTGAACTCCCTGGTGTGTCAACAGGTTGGATAAACAAGTGAATCCCTTCCCACACACAGAGCAGGTGAATGGTCTCGCCCCAGTGTGAACTCCCTGGTGTGTCAACAGGTTGGATGAGGCAGTGAATCCCTTCCTACACACAGAGTAGGTGAATGGCCTCGCCCCTGTGTGAACTCCCTGGTGTGTCAACAGGTTGGATGAGGTAGTGAATCCCTTCCCACATTTCGAGCAGGTGAACGGCCTCTCCCCGCTGTGACTGCACAATGAGATTCCAGGTGGGATGGGAAACTGAATCTCTTCCCACAGTCCCCACATTCCCACAGTTTCTCCATGGTGAGGGTGTTCTTGCGTCTCCAGGTTGGACGATCAGTTGAAGCCTCGTCCACACAGACAATACATGTACAGTTTCTCCGCGCTGTGAAAGGTGCGATGTTTTTTCAGGCTGTGTGACTGGTTAAAGCTCTTTTCACAGTCAGTTCACTAGAACACTCTCACTCGGGTGTGTGTGTCTTGGTGCTTTTCCAGTCACAATGATGTTTGAAATCTGTTCCCACTGACAGAATTGGCAAATATTTCTCCTTCCACAGTCAAAGGCCAATGATATTCAGGTCCTGAGAAATCGAATGATTCCATTAGATGTTGATGTGATGTTTGGTTTGAGTATCCGTCAGCGAATCCTGCCCTTGCAATACCCTGGAAAAGAAGTTTACAAAAATCATTACTGCAAGTACAGGACAGAAATTCAGAACAGACAATTCTAGATTCCATGCAACATTCTTTCCTCTCTTGTTCCTCCAAAGCTGCAAATCCCCATCTCATACACTCTCCGTCCTCCCTGTCCTGAAATTCAAACAAATCGCACGTCTGAAGACAGCTTGTCCTCCGCTCCCAGATTTCACCACCAACTCTGTCTGGGTTCAGTTCTACACACACTGGTTCCCATTCTCTCCTCCCCTGAAGGCGCTGACTCTGGCTGGGTTCAGTTCTATACTCACTGGTTCCCCTCCCCTGAAGGTGCTGACTCTGGCTGTGTTCAGTTCTACATTCACTGGTTCCCCTCTCCCTCCCCTGAAGGTACTGACTCTGGCTGGTTTCAGTACTACACTCACTGGTTCCTCTTCCCTGAAGGTGCTGACTCTGGCTGGGTTCAGTTCAACACGCACTGGTTCCTCTTCCCCGAAGGTGCTGACTCTGGCTGGGTTCAGTTCTACATTCACTGGTTCCCCTCCCTCCCCTCCATTGACGGTGCTGACTCTGGCTGGGTTCAGTTCTACATTCACTGGTTTCCCTCTCTCTCCCTCACCTCAAAGTGTTGACTCTGGCTGGGTTCAGTTCTACACTCACTGGTTCCCCTCCACTGAAGGTGCTGACTCTGGCTGGGTTCAGTTCTACATTCACAGGTTCCCCTCCCTCTCCCTCCCCTGAAGTTACTGACTCTGGCTGGGTTCAGTTCTATATTCACTGGTTCCCCTCTCCTTCCCTCCCCTGGAGTATACTTGGGATGGTTTTCTAGACCAATATGTCGAGGAACCAACTAGAGGGCTGGCCATTCAAGACTGGGTGATGTGTAATGAGAAAGGACTAATTAGCAATCTTGTTGTGCGAGGCCCCTTGGGGAAGAGTGACCATAATGTGGTCGAATTATTTATTAAGATGGAGAGTGACACAGAGACTAGGGTCCTGAACTTGAGGAAAAGTATCTTCGATGGTATTGTGAATGTTTAAAAATGTATAGAGACATTGAAGTTGAGAACGTGGGAATTGTATAGGGACAGAATAAGCTAACAAAGAATTCATGGAGGAATAGACATGACATCTCAGACTCGAGACTGCGAAATGTTACAAAACTAACACATATTGAAACAAAACCCACAGCTTGCAGAAAAACCTCAAGTTCTTATTAAATCATGTTATTAACCTGAAACATTAACATAAGGTCTTTGTTTAAAATCAGACCATACTTAGGTCGGCTTATGAGTAGACAAAGAGAAAGAGGGACCAAAAGAGATAGGCTGAACTAGGATGTCACTATAGCCCTATCTTGTTATCTTTTGCCGAAAATGTATAACCATCGTCCCTTTACAATGTAATGTCACTTTGTCCGTAGGAAGTGGGTGTGTTCGAACAGCCTTGCATTCCTTCTGTCTGATAAAGTCCCCGATCGGGATTTGCTTTTTAAATAAAAGCTTGCTTTGTTTAAAGCACAAACGGTATTCGTTTCAGTAATTTTACTGAACCAGATTGAGGTAAAAGAATCCAGAAATCAACATTTGGTGTCAGAAGTGGGATCTCAACGGACGACTGCCGAAAACTTGCGAATTAAGAGCCAGACTAGCCTTGGACGAGACGAGGGGAAAGTGGCCACTGGAGTGAGTATCATTTCAACACTGCTCCAGTTTCCCCCGGTTTCAAAAGTCTGAGGAAAGTTTAGACACTCGCTGGTTCTCAGGTAGTGTCTGAACGAGATCCAGGACAATCTGGTGAATACCTTTCAAACTTAGATTAGGGATAGAGATAGGGAAATTGCGCGGTGACGCAAAAGCAAGCGGCGACTTGGAAAGATAGGTTATAGTTCGAGCTAGATAGGGATGGATGATGAATCATGGAACCAAAAATTAACAGGAAAGAAAATAGACTCTTGTGAACATCTTTTTAAATGAGAAATGCTTCTGTGATTTTTACTGTAAAAAAAAGCCGGGGAGTTGTGGTTTGTTTTATCTCCACCTACTTTTTCAAAGAGAATGAAAGTTTTTTTAACCCTTCGTAATGTTGTCCTGTATGTGGTAAGTTTAAGAGTGTGAACCTTTTTGAATTACGAATATGAAAGTTTTGTTTAACCCTTCGTAGTTTTGTCCTGTATGTGGTAAGTTTAAGAGTGTGAACCTTATTGAATTATTTGGATGATAAGTTACGGAGCCAGGAAATGCAGAAAGGATAGTTGAGTAAAAAAAAAAAAATTACATGGTCCCGGTGGTGAAAAAAAAGGATTTAACATGCTCACTTACTTGTTGAAAGAAAACATTCAGAGAAGGCACAGCAAAACAACTGAGATGGATTCAAAAGGATTCAAAAAAAATATTATGTTAAATAACACGACCTTGAGGCATCAAACAAATATAGTCCCTCAAACTAATACAGTCCATAAAAGTAATACAGTTCATCAAACTAATACAGCCCCTCAAACTAATACAGCCTCTCAAACGAATACAGTCCATAAAACTAATACAGTCCATCAAACTAATACAGCCCCTCAAACAAATAGAGTCCTTCAAACTAATACAGGCCCTCAAACTAATACAGTCTCTCAAACAAATACAGAACCGCAAATTAATACAGGTCCTCAAACTAATACAGTCTCTCAAAGTAATACAGACCCTCAAACTAATACAGTCTCTCAAACGAATACAGTCTCTCAAACTAGTACAGAAACTCAAACTAATACAGACCCTCAAACAAATACAGTCTCTCAAAGTAATACAGACCATCAAACTAATACATTCTCTCACAGTAATACAGATCCTCAAACTAATACAGTCCCTCAAACTAATACAGTCCCTGAAAGTAATACAGGCCTTCAAACTAATACAATCTCTTCAACTAATAAAGGGTCTCAAACTAATACAATCCTTCAAACTAATACAGTCCCTCAAACTAATACAGACCCTCAAGCTAATACAGCCCCTCAAACTAATATAGGCCCTCAAACTAATACAGTCCCTCAAACTTATACATTACCTCAAACTAATATAGACCCTCAAACTAATACAGCCCCTCAAACTAATACAGTCTCTCAATCGAATACAGTCTCTCTAACTAGTACAGAAACTCAAACTAATACAGACCCTCAAACTAATACAGTCTCTCACAGTAATACAGACCCTCAAACTAATACAGGCCCTGAAACTAATACAGTCCCTGAAACTAATACAGGCCTTCAAACTAATACAATCTCTTCAACTAATAAAGGGTCTCAAACTAATATCGGCCCTCAAACTAACACAGGCCCTCAAACTAACACAGTCCATCAAACTAATACAGTCCATCAATCTAAAACAGTCCCTCAAACTAATACAGTCCCTCAAACTAATACAGTTCATCAAACTAATACAGCCCCTCAAACTAATACAGTCCATCTAACTAACACAGTCCATCAAACTAATACAGTCCATCAAACTAATACAGTCCCTCAAACTTGTACATTCCCTCAAACTAATACAGACCCTCAAATTAATACAGGCCCTCAAACTAATACAGTCTCTCAAAGTAATACAGACTCTCAAACTAATACAGTCTCTCACAGTAATAAAGACCCTCAAACGAATACAGACCCTCAAACTAATACAGTCCCTGAAACTAATAGAGGCCTTCAAACTAATACAATCTCTTCAACTAATAAAGTGTCTCAAACTAATACAGTCCTTCAAACTAATACAGTCCCTCAAACTAATACAGGCCCTCAAACTAATACAGGCCCTCAAACTAACACCGCCCATCAAACTAATACAGACCATCAAACTAAAAGAGCCCCTCAACTAATGTAGTCCATCAAACTAATACAGTCCATCAAACTAATACAGCCCCTCAAACTAATACAGGCCCTAAAACTGATAATGTCCACCAAACTAATCCAGTCCATCAAACTAATACAGTCATTCAAACTAATACATTCCATCAAATTAATACAGTCCATCTCACTAATACATACCTTCAAACTAATACAGTCCCTCAAACTAACACAGTCCATCAAACTAATCCAGTCCATGAAACTAATACAGTCTCTCAAACTAATACAGGCCTTCAAACGAATACAGTCCACCAAACTAATACAGCCCCTCAAACTAATACCGCCCCTCACACTAATACAGTCCATCAAATTAATACAATCCATCAAACTAATACAGCCCCTCAAACTAATACAATCCCTCAAACTAATACAGTCCATCAAAGTAATACAGTCCATCAAACTCATACACACTCTCAAACAAATACAGCCCCTCAATCTAATACAGGCCTTCAAATTAATACAGTCCCTCAAACTTATACATTCCCTCAAACTAATATGGACCCTCAAACTAATACAGCCCCTCAAACTAATACAGGCCCTCAAATTAATACAGGCCCTCAAACTAACACAGTCCATCAAACTAATACAGACCATCAAACTAAAAGAGCCCCTAAAAATTAATTAAGTCCATCAAACTAATACAGTGCATAAAACTAATAGAGCCCCTCAAAGTAATACAGGCCCTAAAACTAATACAGTCCATCAAACTAATCCAGTCCATCAAACTAATACAGCCCCTCAAACTAATACAGTCCATCAAACTAATACAGCCCCTCAAACTAATACAGTCCCTCAAACTAATACTGTCCATCTCACTAATACAGTTCCTCAAACTAATACAGTCCCTCAAACTTATACAGACCCTTAAACTAATACTGTTCATCTCACTAATACAGTCCATCAAACTAATACAGTCCCTCAAACAAATACAGTCCCTCAAACTAATACTGTCCATCTCACTGATACAGTCCCTCAAACTAATACAGTCCCTCAAAGTAATACAGTTCATCTCACTAATACAGAACATCTAACTAAAACAATCCTTCAAACTAATACAGTCCATCAAAATAATGCAGTCCCTCAAACTAATACAGTCCCTCAAACTAATACTGTCAATCTCACTAATACAGTCCATCAAACTAATACAGTCCCTCAAACTAATACAGTCCCTCAAACTAATACAGTCCATCTCACTAATACAGTCCATCAAACTAATACAGTCCCTCAAACTAATACAGTCCCTCAAACTAATATAGAGCATCAAACTAATACAGTCCATCTCACGAATACAGTCCATCAAACTAATACAGTCCATCAAACTAATACAGGGCCTCAAACTAATACAATCTCTCAAACTAATACTGTCCATCAAACTAATACAGACCTTCAAACTAATACAGGGCCTCAAACTAATACAGTCTCTCAAACTAATACAGACCTTCAAACTAATACAGGGCCTCAAACTAATACAGTCTCTCAAACTAATACTGTCCATCAAACTAATACTGTCCAGCAAACTAATACAGACCTTCAAACTAATACAGGGCCTCAAACTAATACAGTCTCTCAAACTAATACAGACCTTCAAACTAATACAGGGCCTCAAACTAATACAGTCTCTCAAACTAATACTGTCCATCAAACTAATACTGTCCATCAAACTAATACAGACCTTCAAACTAATACAGGGCCTCAAACTAATACAGTCTCTCAAACTAATACTGTCCATTAAACTAATACAGTCCATCAAATTAATACAGGGCCTCAAACTAATACAGTCTCTCAAACTAATACAGGGCCTCAAACTAATACAGACCCTCAAACTAATACAGTCTCTCAAACTAATACAGGGCCTCAAACTAATACAGTCCATCTCACGAATACAGTCCATCAAACTAATACAGTCCATCAAACTAATACAGACCTTCAAACTAATACAGTCCATCTCACGAATACAGTCCATCAAACTAATACAGTCCATCAAACTAATACAGACCATCAAACTAATACAGTCCATCAAACTAATACAGTCCCTCAAACTAATACAGTCCATCTCACGAATACAGTCCATCAAACTAATACAGTCCATCAAACTAATACAGACCATCAAACTAATACAGTCCATCAAACTAATACAGACCATCAAACTAATACAGTCCATCAAACTAATACAGTCCATCAAACTAATACAGTCCCTCAAACTAATACAGTCCATCTCACTAATACAGTCCATCAAACTAATACAGTCCCTCAAACTAATACAGTCCATCAAACTAATACAGTCCCTCAAACTAATATAGTCCAACAAACGAAAACAGTCTCTCAAACTAATACATAAACTCAAACTAATTCAGACCCTCAAACTAATACAGTCTCTCAAACTAATTCAGACCCTCAAACTAATACAGTCTCACAAACTTATACAGTCTCTCAAACTAATACAGTCTCTCAAACTAATACAAAACCCCAAACTAATACAGAGCCTCAAACTAATACAGTCCATCAAACTAATACAGTCCCTCAAACTTATACAGTCCATCAAACTAATACAGACCCTCAAACTAATACAGTCCATCAAACTAATTAAGTCCCTCAAACTAATACAGTCCATCGAACTAATACAGACCCTAAAACTAATACAGTCTCTCAAACTAATACAGAACTCCAAACTGATACGGTCTCTCAAACGAATAAAGTCCATTAAACTAACACAGAGCCTAAAACTAATAGAGACCCTCAAATTAACACAGACCCTAAAACTAATACAATCCTTCAAACTAATGTAGTCCATCAAACTAATACTGTCCATCTCACTAATACAGTCCATCAATCTAATACAGTCCATCAAACTAATACAATCCTTCAAACTAATAGAGTCCATCAAACAAATACAGTCCATCAAACTAATACACTCCATCAAACTAATACAGTCCATCTCACTAATACAGTCCATCAAACTAATACAGTCCAACACACTAATAGAGTCCATCAAACTAATACAGTCCATCAAACTAATACAGTCCATCAAACTAATAAAGACCTTCAAACTGATACAAGGCCTCAAACTAATACAGACCCTCAAACTAATAAAGGCTTCAAACTGATAAATTCACCCAAATTAACAGAGACCCGCAAACTAATACAGTCCATCAAACTAATTCAGTCCATCAACTAATACAGACCCTAAATTAATACAGTCCATCAAACTAATACAGTCCATCAAACGAATACAGTCCCTCAAACTAATACAGTCCCTCAAACTAATACTGTCCCTTAAACTAATACAGTCCATCTCACGAATACAGTCCATCAAACTAATACAATCCTTCAAATTAATACAGTCCCTCAAACTAATACAGTCCCTCAAACTAATACTGTCTATCTCAATAATGCAGTCCATCAAACTAATACAGTCCCTCAAACTAATACAGTCCCTCAAACTAATACTGTCTATCTCACTAATACAGTCCATCAAACTAATACAGTTCCTCAAACTAATACAGTCCCTCAAGCTAATACAGTCCCTCAAACTAATACTGTCCCTTAAACTAATACTGTCCATCTCACTAATACAGTCCATCAAACTAATACAATCCTTCAAACTAATACATTTCCTCAAACTAATACATTCCCTCAAACTAATACTGTCTATCTCACTAATACAGTCCATCAAACTAATACAGTCCCTCAAACTAATACAGTCCCTCAAACTAATACTGTCCATCTCACTAATACAGTCCATCAAACTAATACAGTCCCTCAAACTAATACAGTCCATCTCACTAATACAGAACATCTAACTAAAACAATCCTTCAAACTAATACAGTACATCAAAATAATACAGTCCCTCAAACTAATACAGTCCCTCAAACTAATATAGTCCATCAAACTAATACAATCCTTCAAACTAATACAGTCCCGCAAACTAATACAGTCCCTCAAACTAATACAGTCCATCTCACAAATACAGTCCATCAAACTAATAAAATCCCTCAAACAAATACAGTCCCTCAAACTAATACAGTCCCTCAAACGAATACAGTCCCTCAAACGAATACAGTCCCTCAAACTAATACAGTCCCTCAAACTAATACAGTCCCTTAAACTAATACAGTCCATCTCACTAATACAGTCCATCAAACTAATACAATCCTTCAAACTAATACAGTCCCTCAAACTAATACAGTCCCTCAACCTAATAATGTCCATCTCACTAATACAGTCCATCAAACTAATACAGTCCCTCAAACTAATACAGTCCCTCAAACTAATACTGTCCATCTCACTAATACATTCCATCAAACTAATACAGTCCCTCAAACTAATACAGTCCCTCAAAGTAATACTGTCCATCTCACTAACACAGAACATCTAACTAAAACAATCCTTCAAACTAATACAGTCCATCAAAATAATACAGTCCCTCAAACTAATACAGTCCCTCAAACTAATACTGTCCATCTCACTAATACAGTCCATCAAACTAATACAGTCCCTCAAACTAATACAGTCCGTCAAACTAATACAGTCCATCTCACTAATACAGTCCATCAAACTAATACAGTCCATCTCACTAATACAGTCCATCAATCTAATACAGTCCATCAAACTAATACAATCCTTCAAACTAATACAGTCCATCAAACAAATACAGTCCATCAAACTAATACACTCCATCAAACTAATACAGTCCATCTCACTAATACAGTCTATCAAACTAATACAGTCCAACTCACTAATAGAGTCCATCAAACTAATACAGTCCATCAAACTAATACAGTCCATCAAACTAATACAGACCTTCAAACTGATACAAGGCCTCAAACTAATACAGACCCTCAAACTAATGCAGTCTCGAAAACGAATACAGTCCCTCAAACTAATAAAGGATCTCAAACTAATACAGTCCCTCAAACTAATAAAGGCTTCAAACTGATAAATTCACCCAAACTAACACAGACCCTCAAACTAATACAGTCCCTCAAACTAATACTGTCTATCTCACTAATACAGTCCATCAAACTAATACAGTTCCTCAAACTAATACAGTCCCTCAAGCTAATACAGTCCCTCAAACTAATACTGTCCCTTAAACTAATACTGTCCATCTCACTAATACAGTCCATCAAACTAATACAATCCTTCAAACTAATACAGTTCCTCAAACTAATACATCCCCTCAAACTAATACTGTCTATCTCACTAATACAGTCCATCAAACTAATACAGTCCCTCAAACTAATACAGTCCCTCAAACTAATACTGTCCATCTCACTAATACAGTCCATCAAACTAATACAGTCCCTCAAACTAATACAGTCCATCTCACTAATACAGAACATCTAACTAAAACAATCCTTCAAACTAATACAGTACATCAAAATAATACAGTCCCTCAAACTAATACAGTCCCTCAAACTAATATAGTCCATCAAACTAATACAATCCTTCAAACTAATACAGTCCCGCAAACTAATACAGTCCCTCAAACTAATACAGTCCATCTCACAAATACAGTCCATCAAACTAATAAAATCCCTCAAACAAATACAGTCCCTCAAACTAATACAGTCCCTCAAACGAATACAGTCCCTCAAACGAATACAGTCCCTCAAACTAATACAGTCCCTCAAACTAATACAGTCCCTTAAACTAATACAGTCCATCTCACTAATACAGTCCATCAAACTAATACAATCCTTCAAACTAATACAGTCCCTCAAACTAATACAGTCCCTCAACCTAATAATGTCCATCTCACTAATGCAGTCCATCAAACTAATACAGTCCCTCAAACTAATACAGTCCCTCAAACTAATACTGTCCATCTCACTAATACATTCCATCAAACTAATACAGTCCCTCAAACTAATACAGTCCCTCAAAGTAATACTGTCCATCTCACTAACACAGAACATCTAACTAAAACAATCCTTCAAACTAATACAGTCCATCAAAATAATACAGTCCCTCAAACTAATACAGTCCCTCAAACTAATACTGTCCATCTCACTAATACAGTCCATCAAACTAATACAGTCCCTCAAACTAATACAGTCCGTCAAACTAATACAGTCCATCTCACTAATACAGTCCATCAAACTAATACAGTCCATCTCACTAATACAGTCCATCAATCTAATACAGTCCATCAAACTAATACAATCCTTCAAACTAATACAGTCCATCAAACAAATACAGTCCATCAAACTAATACACTCCATCAAACTAATACAGTCCATCTCACTAATACAGTCTATCAAACTAATACAGTCCAACTCACTAATAGAGTCCATCAAACTAATACAGTCCATCAAACTAATACAGTCCATCAAACTAATACAGACCTTCAAACTGATACAAGGCCTCAAACTAATACAGACCCTCAAACTAATGCAGTCTCGAAAACGAATACAGTCCCTCAAACTAATAAAGGATCTCAAACTAATACAGTCCCTCAAACTAATAAAGGCTTCAAACTGATAAATTCACCCAAACTAACACAGACCCTCAAACTAATACAGTCCCTCAAACTAATACTGTCTATCTCACTAATACAGTCCATCAAACTAATACAGTTCCTCAAACTAATACAGTCCCTCAAGCTAATACAGTCCCTCAAACTAATACTGTCCCTTAAACTAATACTGTCCATCTCACTAATACAGTCCATCAAACTAATACAATCCTTCAAACTAATACAGTTCATCAAACTAATACATCCCCTCAAACTAATACTGTCTATCTCACTAATACAGTCCATCAAACTAATACAGTCCCTCAAACTAATACAGTCCCTCAAACTAATACTGTCCATCTCACTAATACAGTCCATCAAACTAATACAGTCCCTCAAACTAATACAGTCCATCTCACTAATACAGAACATCTAACTAAAACAATCCTTCAAACTAATACAGTACATCAAAATAATACAGTCCCTCAAACTAATACAGTCCCTCAAACTAATATAGTCCATCAAACTAATACAATCCTTCAAACTAATACAGTCCCGCAAACTAATACAGTCCCTCAAACTAATACAGTTCATCTCACAAATACAGTCCATCAGACTAATAAAATCCCTCAAACAAATACAGTCCCTCAAACTAATACAGTCCCTCAAACGAATACAGTCCCTCAAACGAATACAGTCCCTCAAACTAATACAGTCCCTCAAACTAATACAGTCCCTTAAACTAATACAGTCCATCTCACTAATACAGTCCATCAAACTAATACAATCCTTCAAACTAATACAGTCCCTCAAACTAATACAGTCCCTCAACCTAATAATGTCCATCTCACTAATACAGTCCATCAAACTAATACAGTCCCTCAAACAAATACAGTCCCTCAAACTAATACTGTCCATCTCACTAATACATTCCATCAAACTAATACAGTCCCTCAAACTAATACAGTCCCTCAAAGTAATACTGTCCATCTCACTAACACAGAACATCTAACTAAAACAATCCTTCAAACTAATACAGTCCATCAAAATAATACAGTCCCTCAAACTAATACAGTCCCTCAAACTAATACTGTCCATCTCACTAATACAGTCCATCAAACTAATACAGTCCATCTCACTAATACAGTCTATCAAACTAATACAGTCCAACTCACTAATAGAGTCCATCAAACTAATACAGTCCATCAAACTAATACAGTCCATCAAACTAATACAGACCTTCAAACTGATACAAGGCCTCAAACTAATACAGACCCTCAAACTAATGCAGTCTCGAAAACGAATACAGTCCCTCAAACTAATAAAGGATCTCAAACTAATACAGTCCCTCAAACTAATAAAGGCTTCAAACTGATAAATTCACCCAAACTAACACAGACCCGCAAACTAATACAGTCCATCAAACTAATACAGTCCATCAACTAATACAGACCCTAAATTAATACAGTCCATCAAACTAATATAGTCCATCAAACTAATACAGTCCCTCAAACGAATACAGTCCCTCAAACTAATACAGTCCCTCAAACTAATACTGTCCCTTAAACTAATACAGTCTATCTCACTAATACAGTCCATCAAACTAATACAGTCCCTCAAACTAATACAGTCCCTCAAACTAATACTGTCCATCTCACTAATACAGTCCATCAAACTAATACAGTCCCTCAAACTAATACAGTCGCTCAAACTAATACTGTCCATCTCACTAATACAGTCCATCAAACTAATACAGTCCCTCAAACTAATACAGTCCATCTCACTAATACAGTCCATCAAACTAATACTGTCCATCTCACTAATATAGTCCATCAAACTAATACAGTCTCTCAAACGAATACAGTCTCTCAAACTAATACATAAACTCAAACTAATTCAGACCATCAAACTAATACTGTCTCTCAAAGTAATACAGACCCTCAAACGAATACAGTCTCACAAACTAATACAGTCTCTCAAACTAATACAGTCCCTCAAACTAATATAGTCCATCGAACTAATACAGACACGCAAACTAATACAGTCCATCAAACTAATACAGACTCTAAAACTAATACTGTCCATCAAACTAATACAGCCCCTCAAACTAATATAGTCCCTCAAACTAATACAGTCCATCAAAGTAATACAGTCCATCAAACTCATACAGACCCTCAAACTAATACAGCCCCTCAATCTAATACAGGCCTTCAAACTAATACAGTCCCTCAAACTTATACATTCCCTCAAACTAATATCGACCCTCAAACTAATACAGACCCTCAAACTAATACAGGCCCTCAAATTAATGCAGGCCCTCAAACTAACACAGTCCATCAAACTAATAAAGACCATCAAACTAAAAGAGCCCCTCAAATTAATAAAGTCCATCAAACTAATACAGTGCATCAAACTAATAGAGCCCCTCAAAGTAATACAGGACCTAAAACTAATACAGTCCATCAAACTAATCCAGTCCATCAAACTAATACAGTCCCTCAAACTAACACAGTCCATCAAACTAATCCAGTCCATCAAACTAATAGAGCCCCTCAAACTAATACAGTCCCTCACACTAATACAGTCCATCAAACTAATACAGCCCCTCAAACTAATACAGGCCCTCAAACTAATACAGGCCCTCAAACTAATACAGTCCCTCAAACTAATACAGTCCATCAAACTAATACAGTCTCTCAAACTAATACAGGCCTTCAAACTAATATAGTCCACCAAACTAATACAGTCCCTCAAACTAATAATTAAATCAAACTAATACAGTCCCTCAAACTAATACAGTTCATCAAACTAATACAATCCCTTCAACTAATAAAGGGTCTCAAAATAATACAGTCCTTCAAACTAATGAAGTCGCCAAACTAATGCAGACACTGACACTAATACAGTCCATCGAACTAATACAGACCCGCAAACTAATACAGTCCATCAAACTAATACAGACTCTAAAACTAATACAGTCTCTCAAACTGATACAAAACCCCAAACTAATACAGCCTCCCAAACGAATACAGTCCACTAAACTAAATCAGAGCCTAAAACTAATAGAGACCCTCAAATTAACACAGACCCTAAAACTAATATAGTCCATCAAACTAATAAAATCCTTCAAACTAATACAGTCCCGGAAACTAATACAGTCCCTCAAACAAATACAGTCCATCTCACAAATACAGTCCATCAAACTAATACAGTCCCTCAAACAAATACTGTCCCTCAAACTAATACAGTCCCTCAAACGAATACAGTCCCTCAAACGAATAAAGTACCTCAAACTAATACAGTCCCTCAAACTAATACAGTCCCTTAAACTAATACAGTCCATCTCACTAATACAGTCCCTCAACCTAATACTGTCCATCTCACTAATACAGTCCATCAAACTAATACAGTCCCTCAAACTAATACAGTCCCTCAAACTAATACTGTCCATCTCACTAATACATTCCATCAAACTAATACAGTCCCTCAAACTAATACAGTCCCTCAAAGTAATACTGTCCATCTCACTGATACAGTCCCGCAAACTAATACAGTCCCTCAAACTAATACAGTTCATCTCACTAATACAGAACATCTAACTAAAACAATCCTTCAAACTAATACAGTCCATCAAAATAATACAGTCCCTCAAACTAATACAGTCCCTCAAACTAATACTGTCCATCTCACTAATACAGTCCATCAAACTAATACAGTCCCTCAAACTAATACAGTCCCTCAAACTAATACAGTCCATCTCACTAATACAGTCCATCAAACTAATACTGTCCATCAAACTAATACTGTCCATCAAACTAATACAGTCCATCAAACTAATACAGTCCCTCAAACTAATACAGTCCCTCAAACTAATACTGTCCATCTCACTAATACAGTCCATCAAACTAATACAGGGCCTCAAACTAATACAGTCCCTCAAACTAATACAGTCCCTCAAACTAATACAGTCCATCTCAGTAATCCAGTCCATCAAACTAATATTGTCCATCTCACAAATATAGTCCATCAAACTAATACAGTCTCTCAAACTAATACATAAACTCAAACTAATTCAGACCCTCAAACTAATACTGTCTCTCAAAGTAATACAGACCCTCAAACTAATACAGTCTCACAAACTTATACAGTCTCTGAAACTAATACAGTCCATCAAACTAATACAGTCCCTCAATCTAATACAGCCCATCGAACTAATACAGACCCGCAAACTAATACAGTCCATCAAACTAATACAGACTCTAAAACTAATACAGACTCTCAAACTAATACAAAACCCCAAACTAATACAGATCCTCAAACTAATACAGTCCATCAAACTGATACCCACCCTCAAACTAATACAGTCCATCAAACTAATACAGACCCTCAAACTAATACAGTCGATCAAACTAATACAGTCCCTCAAACTAATACAGTCATTCGAACTAATGCAGACCCTAAAACTAATACAGTCTCTCAAACTAATACAGAACCCCAAACTAATACAGTCTCTCAAATGAATAAAGTCCATTAAACTAACACAGAGCCTAAAACAAATAGAGACCCTCAAATTAACACAGACCCTAAAACAAATATAGTCCATCAAACAAAAACAATCCTTCAAACTAATACAATCCTTCAAACTAATGTAGTCCATCAAACTAATACAGTCCATCTCACTAATACAGTCCATCAAACTAATACAGTCCATCAAACTAATACAATCCTTCAAACTAATACAGTCCATCAAACTAATACAGTCCCTCAAACTAATACACTCCATCAAACTAATACAGTCCATCTCACTAATTCAGTCCATCAAACTAATACAGTCCAACTCACTAATACAGTCCATCAAACTAATACAGTCCATCAAACTAATACAGTCCATCAAACTAATACAGACCTTCAAACTGATACAAGGCCTCGAACTAATACAGACCCTCAAACTAATGCAGTCTCTCAAACGAATACAGTCCCTCAAACTAATAAAGGATCTCAAACTAATACAGTCCCTCAAACTAATAAAGGCTCTCAAACTGATAAATTCCCCAAAACTAATACAGACCCGCAAAGTAATACAGTCCATCAAACTAATACAGACACTGAAACTAATACAGCCCCTCAAACTAATATAGTCCATCAAACTAATACAGTCCATCAACTAATACAGACCCTAAATTAATACAGTCCATCAAACTAATATAGTCCATCAAACTAATACAGTCCCTCAAACGAATACAGTCCCTCAAACTAATACAGTCCCTCAAACTAATACTGTCCCTTAAACTAATACAGTCCATCTCACTAATACAGTCCATCAAACTAATACAATCCTTCAAACTAATACAGTTCCTCAAACTAATACAGTCCCTCAAACTAATACTGTCTATCTCACTAATACAGTCCATCAAACTAATACACTCCCTCAAACTAATACAGTCCCTCAAACTAATAATGTCCATCTCACTAATACAGTCCATCAAACTAATACAGTCCCTCAAACTAATACAGTCCATCTCACTAATACAGAACATCTAACTAAAACAATCCTTCAAACTAATACAGTCCATCAAAATAATACAGTCCCTCAAACTAATACTGTCTATCTCACTAATACAGTCCATCAAATTAATACACTCCCTCAAACTAATACAGTCCCTCAAACTAATACTGTCCATCTCACTAATACTGTCCATCTCACTAATACAGTCCATCAAACTAATACAGTCCCTCAAACTAATACAGTCCCTCAAACTAATACTGTCCATCTCACTAAGACAGTCCATCAAACTAATACAGTCCCTCAAACTAATACAGTCCCTCAAACTAATACAGTCCATCTCACAAATACAGTCCATCAAACTAATACTGTTCATCTCACTAATATAGTCCATCAAACTAATACAGTCTCTCAAACGAATACAGTCTCTCAAACTAATACATAAACTCAAACTAATTCAGACCATCAAATTAATACTGTCTCTTAAAGTAATACAGACCCTCAAACTAATACAGTCTCACAAACTAATACAGTCTCTCAAACTAACACAGTCCATTAAACTAACACAGTCATTCAAACTAATACAGTCCATCGAACTAATACAGACCCGCAAACTAATACAGTCCATCAAACTAATACAGACCATCAAACTAATACAGTCCCTCAAACTAATACAGTCCATCTCACTAATACAGAACATCGAACTAAAACAATCCTTCAAAATAATACAGTCCATCAAAATAATACAGTCCCTCAAACTAATACAGTCCCTCAAACTAAGTGCAGCGAAGGTTCACCAGACTGATTCCCGGGATGGCGGGACCGACCTATCAAGAAAGACTGGATCAACTGGGCTTGTATTCACTGGAGTTCAGAAGAATGAGAGGGGACCTCATAGAAACGTTTAAAATTCTGACGGGGTTAGACAGGTTAGATGCAGGAAGAATGTTCCCAATGTTGGATAAGTCCAGAACCAGAGGTCACAGTCTAAGAATAAGGGGTAAGCCATTTAGGACCGAGATGCGGAGGAACTTCTTCACCCAGAGAGTGGTGAACCTGTGGAATTCTCTACCACAGAAAGTTGTTGAGGCCAATTCACTAAATATATTCAAAAAGGAGTTAGATGAGGTCCTTACTACTAGGGGGATCAAGGGGTATGGCGAGAAAGCAGGAATGGGGTACTGAATTTGATTGTTCCGCCATGAACTCATTGAATGGCGGTGCAGGCTAGAAGGGCCGAATGGCCTACTCCTGCACCTATTTTCTATGTTTCTATGTCGACTCTAAAACTAATAAAGTCTCTCAAACTAATACAAAACCCCAAACTAATACAGAGCCTCAAACTAATACAGTCCATCAAACTAATACAGTCCCTCAAACTAATACAGTCCATCAAACTAATACAGACCCTCAAACTAATACAGTCCATCAAACTAATACAGTCTCTCAAACTAATACAGAACCCCAAACTAATACAGTCTCTCAAACGAATACAGTCCATTAAACTAACACAGAGCCTAAATCTAATAGAGACCCTCAAATTAACTCAGACCCTAAACCGAATATAGTCCATCAAACAAATACAATCCTTCAAACTAATAAAATCCTTCAAACTAATGTAGTCCATCAAACTAAAAGAGCCCCTCAAACTAATACAGTCCATCAAACTAATACAGTCCATCTCACTAATACAGTCCATCAAACTAATACAGTCCATCAAACTAATATAGTCCATCAAACTAATACAGATCTTCAAACTAATACAGGGCCTCAAACGAATACAGACCCTCAAACTAATGCAGTCTCTCAAACGAATACAGTCTCTCAAACTAATACAGAAACTCAAACTAATACAGACCCTCAAAATAATACTGTCTCTCAAAGTAACACAGACCCTCAAACTAATACAGTCTCTCAAACGAATACAGTCTCTCAAACTAATATAGAAACTCAAACTAATACAGACCCTCAAATTAATACTGTCTCTCAAAGTAATACAGTCCCGCAAACTAATACAGACCCTCAAACTAATAGTCCCTGAAACTAAAACAGGCCTTCAAACTAATACAGTCCCTCAAACTAATAAAGGATCTCAAACTAATAAAATCCCTCAAACTAATAAAGGCTCTCAAACTGATAAATTCCCCCAAACTAATACAGACCCGCAAACTAATACAGTCCATCAAACTAATACAGACACTGATACTAATACAGATACTGAAACTAATACAGCCCCTCAAACTAATATAGTCCATCAAACTAATACAGTCCATCAACTAATACAGACCCTAAATTAACACAGTCCATCAAACTAATATAGTCCATCTAACTAATACAGCCACTCAAACTAATACACTCTCTCAAACTAAATCACTCCATTAAATTAATACAGTCCGTCAAACTAATACAGTCCCTCAAACTAATACAATCCCTCAAACTAATACAGACCCACAAACTAATACAGATCCTCAAACTAATACAGACCCTCAAACTAATACAGACCCTCAAACTAATACAGTCTCTCAAAGTAATGCGGGCGCTCAAACTAATACAGTCTCTCAAAGTAATACAGACCCTCAAATTAATACAGTCCCTCAAACTAATACAATCCCTCAAACTAATACAGACCCACAAACTAATACAGGTCCTCAAACTAATACAGACCCTCAAACTAATACGGTCTCTCAAACTAATACAGAACGGCAAACTAATAGAGACCCTCAAAGTAATACAGTCTATCAAAGTAATACAGACCCTCAAGCTAATACACTCTCTCAAAGTAATACAGACCCTCAAACTAATACAGTCTCTCAAACGAATACAGTCCATTAAACTAACACAGAGCCTACAACTAATACAGGTCCTCAAATTAACACAGACACTAAAACTAATACTGTCCATCAAAGTACTACAGCCCCTCAAACTAATACATGCCATCAAACGAAAAGAGCCCCTCAAACTGATACAGACCGTCAAACTATTACAGTCCATCAAACTAATACAGACCCTCAAACTAATAGAGATCCTCAAACTAATACAGTCTCGACACAGTAATACAGATCCTCAAACTAATACAGACCCTTAAACTAATACAGTACCTCAAACTAAAAAAGGTTCTCAAACTAATACAGTCCCTCAAAATAATACAGCCCCTCAAACTGATATTGTCACTCAAACTAATACAGTCCCTCAAACTAAATCACTCCATTAAATTAAAACAGTCCATCAAACTAATACAATCCCTCAAACTAATACACACCCACAAAATAATACAGGTCCTCAAACTAATACAGTCCCACAAACTAATACAAAACCCCAAACTAATACAGACCCTCAAACTAATACAGTCTCTCAAAGTAATACAGACCCTCAAACTAATACAGACCCTCAAACTAATACTGTCCATCAAACCAATACAGCCCCTCAAACTAATACAGTCCATCAAACTAATATAGTCCATCAAACAAATACAATCCTTCAAACTAATACAGACCCTCAAACTAAAAGAGCCCCTCAAACTAATACAGTCCATCAAACTAATACTGTCCATCAAACTAATACAGACCGTCAAACTAATACAGCCCCTCAAACTAATACAGTTCATCGAACTAATAAAGTCCATCAAACTAATACAGTCTTTCAAACTAATCCAGCCCCTCAAACTAATACAGACCTTCAAAATAATACAGGGCCTCAAACTAATACAGACGCTCAAACTAATACAGTCCCTCAAACTAATACAGACCTTCAAACTAATACAGACCCACAACTATACAGGTCCTCAAACTAATACAGACACTCAAACTAATACAGTTTCTCAAAGTAATACAGACCCTCAAACTAATACAGTCTCTCAAACGAATACAGTCCATTAAACTAACACAGAGCCTAAAATTAATACAGTCGCTCAAATTAACACAGACCCGAAAACTAATACTGTCCATCAAACTAATACAGTCCCTCAAACTAATATAGTACATCAAACTAATACAATCCTTCAAACTAATACAGACCATCAAACTAAAAGAGCCCCTCAAACTAATATAGTCCATCAAACTAATATAGTCCATCCAACTAAAAGAGCCCCTCAAACTAATATAGTCCATCAAACTAATACAGTCCATCAAACTAATCCAGCCCCTCAAATTAATACAGACCTTCAAACTAATACAGGGCCTCAAACTAATACAGTCTCTCAAACAAATACAAAACCTCAAACTAATACAGATCCTCAAACTAATACAGACCCTCAAACTAATACAGTCTCTCAAAGTAATACAGACCCTCAAACTAATACAGTCTCTCAAACGAATACACTCTCTCAAACTAATACAGAAACTCAAACTAATACAGACCCTCAAACTAATACTGTCTCTCAAAGTAATACAGACCCTCAAACTAATACAGTCTCTCACAGTAATACAGACCCTCAAACTAATACAGACCCTCAAACTAATGTCGTCCATCAAACTAAAAGAACCCCTCAAACTAATACAGACCCACAAACTAATACAGGTCCTCAAACTAATACAGTCCCTCAAACTAATACAGTCCCTCAAACTAATACAGTCAATCAAATGAATACAGTCCCTCAAACTAATACAGTCCATCAAACAAATACAGTGTTTGCTAGTGCTGTAGGGGAGGAGTTAAACTAATATGGCAGGGGGATGGGAACCAATGCAGGGAGATAGAGGGAAACAAAAAGGAGGCAAAAACAAAAGACAGAAAGGAGATGAGGAAAAGTGGAGGGCAGAGAAACCCAAGGCAAAGAACAAAAAGGGCCATTGCACAGCAAAATTCTAAAAGGACAGAGGGTGTTAAAAAAACAAGCCTAAAGGCTTTGTGTATTAATGCAAGGAGTATCCGCAATAAGGTGGATGAATTAACTGTGCAAATAGATGTTAACAAATATGATGTGATTGGGATTACGGAGACGTGGCTCCAGGATGAGCAGGGCTGGGAACTCAACATCCAGGGGTATTCAACATTCAGGAAGGATAGAATAAAAGGAAAAGGAGGTGGGGTAGCATTGCTGGTTAAGGAGGAGATTAATGCAATAGTTAGGAAGGACATTAGCTTGGATGATGTGGAATCTATATGGGTAGAGCTGCAGAACACCAAAGGGCAAAAAACGTTAGTGGGAGTTGTGTACAGACCTCCAAACAGTAGTAGTGATGTTGGGGAGGGCATCAAACAGGAAATTAGGGGTGCGTGCAATAAAGGTGCAGCAGTTATAATGGGTGACTTTAATATGCACATAGATTGGGCTAACCAAACTGGAAGCAATACGGTGGAGGAGGATTTTCTGGAGTGCATAAGGGATGGTTTTTTAGACCAATATGTCGAGGAACCAACTAGGGGGGAGGCCATCTTAGACTGGGTGTTATGTAATGAGAAAGGATTAATTAGCAATCTCGTTGTGCGAGACCCCTTGGGGAAGAGTGACCATAATATGGTGGAATTCTGCATTAGGATGGAGAATGAAACAGTTAATTCAGAGACCATGGTCCAGAACTTAAAGAAGGCTAACTTTGAAGGTATGAGGCGTGAATTGGCTGAGATGGATTGGCGAATGATACTTAAGGGGTTGACTGTGGATGGGCAATGGCAGACATTTAGAGACCGCATGGATGAACTACAACAATTGTACATTCCTGTCTGGCATAGAAATAAAAAAGGGAAGGTGGCTCAACCGTGGCTATCAAGGGAAATCAGGGATAGTATTAAAGCCAAGGAAGTGGCATACAAATTGGCCAGAAATAGCAGCGAACCTGGGGACTGGGAGAAATTTAGAAATCAGCAGAGGAGGACAAAGGGTTTGATTAGGGCAGGGAAAATGGAGTATGAGAAGAAGCTTGCAGGGAACATTAAGACGGATTGCAAAAGTTTCTATAGATATGTAAAGAGAAAAAGGTTAGTAAAGACAAATGTAGGTCCCCTGCAGTCAGAATCAGGGGAAGTCATAACGGGGAACAAAGAAATGGCGGACCAATTGAACAAGTACTTTGTTTCGGTATTCACGAAGGAGGACACGAACAACCTTCCGGTTATAAAAGGGGTCGGGGGGTCTAGTAAGGAGGAGGAACTGAGGGAAATCCTTATTAGCCGGGAAATTGTGTTGGGGAAATTGATGGGATTGAAGGCCGATAAATTACCAGGGCCTGATGGACTGCATCCCAGAGTACTTAAGGAGGTGGCCTTGGAAATAGTGGATGCGTTGATAGTCATTTTCCAACATTCCATTGACTCTGGATCAGTTCCTATGGAGTGGAGGGTAGCCAATGTAACCCCACTTTTTAAAAAAGGAGGGAGAGAGAAAACAGGGAATTATAGACCGGTCAGCCTGACATCGGTAGTGGGTAAAATGATGGAATCAATTATTAAGGATGTCATAGCAGTGCATTTGGAAAGAGGTGACATGATAGGTCCAAGTCAGCATGGATTTGTGAAAGGGAAATCATGCTTGACAAATCTTCTGGAATTTTTTGAGGATGTTTCCAGTAGAGTGGATAAGGGAGAACCAGTTGATGTGGTATATTTGGACTTTCAGAAGGCGTTCGACAAGGTCCCACACAAGAGATTGATGTGCAAAGTTAGAGCACATGGGATTGGGGGTAGTGTACTGACATGGATTGAGAACTGGTTGTCAGACAGGAAGCAAAGAGTAGGAGTAAATGGGTACTTTTCAGAATGGCAGGCAGTGACTAGTGGGGTACCGCAAGGTTCTGTGCTGGGGCCCCAGCTGTTTACACTGTACATTAATGATTTAGATGAGGGGATTAAATGTAGTATCTCCAAATTTGCGGATGACACTAAGTTGGGTGGCAGTGTGAGCTGCGAGGAGGATGCTGTGAGGCTGCAGAGCGACTTGGATAGGTTAGGTGAGTGGGCAAATGCATGGCAGATGAAGTATAATGTGGATAAATGTGAGGTTATCCACTTTGGTGGTAAAAACAGAGAGACAGACTATTATCTGAATGGTGACAGATTAGGAAAAGGGGAGGTGCAAAGAGACCTGGGTGTCATGGTACATCAGTCATTGAAGGTTGGCATGCAGGTACAGCAGGCGGTTAAGAAAGCAAATGGCATTTTGGCCTTCATAGCAAGGGGATTTGAGTACAGGGGCAGGGAGGTGTTGCTACAGTTGTATAGGGCATTGGTGAGGCCACACCTGGAGTATTGTGTACAGTTTTGGTCTCCTAACCTGAGGAAGGACATTCTTGCTATTGAGGGAGTGCAGCGAAGGTTCACCAGACTGATTCCCGGGATCGGGACTGACCTATCAAGAAAGACTGGATCAACTGGGCTTGTATTCACTGGAGTTCAGAAGAATGAGAGGGGACCTCATAGAAACATATAAAATTCTGACGGGGTTAGACAGGTTAGATGCAGGAAGAATGTTCCCAATGTTGGGGAAGTCCAGAACCAGGGGTCACAGTCTAAGGATAAGGGGTAAGCCATTTAGGACCGAGATGCGGAGGAACTTCTTCACCCAGAGAGTGGTGAACCTGTGGAATTCTCTACCACAGAAAGTTGTTGAGGCCAATTCAATAAATATATTCAAAAAGGAGTTAGATGAGGTCCTTACTGCTAGGGGGATCAAGGGGTATGGCGAGAAAGCAGGAATGGGGTACTGAAGTTGAATGTTCAGCCATGAACTCATTGAATGGCGGTGCAGGCTAGAAGGGCCGAATGGCCTACTCCTGCACCTAGTTTCTATGTTTCTATGTTTCTAGTCTCTCAAACTGACACAGCCCCTCAAACTAATGCAGTCCATCGAAATAATACTGTCCATCAAACTAATACAGACCCTCAAACTAATACAGCCCCTCAAACTAATACAGTTCATCTAACTAATACAGTCCATCAAACTAATACAGTCCATCAAACTAATCCAGACTCTCAAAATAAAACAGACCTTCAAACTAATACAGGGCCTCAAACTAATACAGTCTCTCAAACTAATACAGACCCTCAAACAAATTCAGTCTCTCAAACGAATACAGTCTCTCAAACGAATACAGAAACTCAAACTAATACAGACCCTCAAACTAATACTGTCTCTCAAAGTAATACAGAGCCTCAAACTAATAAAGGCTCTCAAAATAATACAGTGTCTCAAAGTAATACAGACCCTCAAAATAATACAGTCTCTCAAACGAATACAGTCCATTAAACTAACACAGAGGATAAATTAATACAGACGCTCAAATTAATACAGACCCTAAAACTAATACTGTCCATCAAACTAATACAGCCCCTCAAACTAATATAGTCCATCAAACTAATACAATCCCTCAAACCAAAAAAAACCATCAAACTAAAAGAGCCCCTCAAACTAATATAGTCCATCAAACTAATATAGTCCATCAAACTAAAAGAGCCCCTCAAACTAATATAGTCCATCAAACTAATACAGTCCATCAAACTAATATAGTCCATCAAACTAATATCGTCCATCAAACTAATACAGTCCATCAAACTAATACTGTCCATCACACTATTACAGTCCATCAAACTAATGCAGTCCATCTCACTAATACAGTCCATCAAACTAATACAGTCCATCAAACTAATCCAGCCCCTCAAACTAATACAGACCTTCAAACTAATAAAGGGCCTCAAATTAATACAGTCCATCAAACAAATACAGACTCTCAAACTGACACAGCCCCTCAAACTAATGCAGTCCATTTAAATAATACTGCTCATCAAACTAATACAGACCCTCAAACTAATACAGCCCCTCACACTAATACAGTTCATCTAACTAATACAGTCCATCAAACTAATACAGTCCATCAAACTAATCCAGACCCTCAAACTAATACAGACCTTCAAACGAATACAGGGCCTCAAACTAATACAGTCTCTCAAACTAATACAGACCCTCAAACTAATACAGTCTCTCAAACGAATACAGTCTCTCAAACTAATACAGAAACTCAAACTAATACAGACCCTCAAACTAATACTGTCTCTCAAAGTAATACAGACCCTCAAAGTAATACAGTCTCTCACAGTAATACAGAGCCTCAAACTAATACAGACCCTCAAACTAATAGTCCCTGAAACTAAAACAGGCCTTCAAACTAATACAGTCCCTCAAACTAATAAAGGGTCTCAAACTAATACAGCCCCTTAAACTAATAAAGGCTCTCAAACTAATACACTCCATCAAACTAATACAGACACTGTAACTAATACAGTCCCTCAAACTAATACAATCCCTCAAACTAATACAGACCCACAAACTATACTGGTCCTCAAACTAATACAGACCCTCAAACTAATATAGTCCCTCAAACTAATACATTCCCTCAAACTAATACAATCCCTCAAACTAATACAGACCCTCA
The DNA here is from genome assembly GCF_044704955.1 of Pristiophorus japonicus. NCBI lineage: Eukaryota > Metazoa > Chordata > Chondrichthyes > Pristiophoridae > Pristiophorus > Pristiophorus japonicus. Next base: position 386,282 of record NW_027252669.1, read on the forward strand.
AACTAATACAGACCCACAAACTACACAGGTCGTCAAACTAATACAGACCCTCAAACTAATACAGACCCTCAAACTAATACAGTCTCTCAAACGAATGCTGTCCATTAAACTAACACAGAGCCTAAAAGTAATACTGTCCATCAAACTAATACAGTCCCTCAAACTAATATAGTCCATCAAACAAATACAATCCTTCAAACTAATACAGACCATAAAACTAAAAAAGCCCCTCAAACTAATACAGTCTCTCAAACAAATACAGTCTCTCAAACTAATACAGAAACTCAAACTAATACAGACCCTCAAACTAATACTGTCTTTCAAACTAATAACGTCCCTCAAACTAATTCAGACGCTCAAACTAATACAGTCCCTCAAACTAATACAGTCTCTCAAACAAATACGGAACCTCAAACTAATACAGACCCTCAAACTAATAGAGACCCTCAAACTATTACAGGCTCTCACAGTAATACAGACCCTCAAACTAAAATAGACCCTCAAACTAATACAGTCCCTGAAACTAAAACAGGCCTTCAAACTAATACAGTCCCTCAAACTAATACAGTCCCTTAAACTAATAAAGGTTCTCAAACTAATACAGTCCCTCAAACTAATACAGTCCCTCAAACTAATACAGACCCACAAACTATACAGGTCCTCAAACTAATACAGTCCCTCAAACTAATACAGACCCTCAAACTAATACAGTTTCTCAAAGTAATACAGACCCTCAAACTAATACAGTCTCTCAAACGAATACAGTCCATTAAACTAACACAGAGCCTAAAATTAATACAGACGCTCAAATTAACACAGACCCGAAAACTAATACTGTCCATCAAACTAATACAGTCCCTCTAACTAATATAGTACATCAAACTAATACAATCCTTCAAACTAATACAGACCATCAAACTAAAAGAGCCCCTCAAACTAATATAGTCCATCAAACTAATATAGTCCATCCAACTAAAAGAGCCCCTGAAACTAATATAGTCCATCAAACTAATATAGTCCATCAAAGTAATACAGTCCATCAAACTAATACTGTCCATCAAACTATTACAGTCCATCAAACTAATACAGTCCATCTCACTTATACAGTCCATCAAACTAATACAGTCCATCAAACTAATCCAGCCCCTCAAATTAATACAGACCTTCAAACTAATACAGGGCCTCAAACTAATACAGTCTCTCAAACAAATACAAAACCTCAAACTAATACAGATCCTCAAACTAATACAGACCCTCAAACTAATACAGTCTCTAAAAGTAATACAGACCCTCAAACTAATACAGTCTCTCAAACGAATACAGTCTCTCAAACTAATACAGAAACTCAAACTAATACAGACCCTCAAACTAATACTGTCTCTCAAAGTAATACAGACCCTCAAACTAATACAGTCTCTCACAGTAATACAGACCCTCAAACTAATACAGACACTTAAACTAATGTCGTCCATCAAACTAAAAGAACCCCTCAAACTAATACAGACCCACAAACTAATACAGGTCCTCAAACTAATACAGTCCCTCAAACTAATACAGTCCCTCAAACTAATACAGTCAATCAAATGAATACAGTCTCTCAAACTAATACAGTCCATCAAACAAATACAGTCTCTCAAATTGACACAGCCCCTCAAACTAATGCAGTCCATCGAAATAATACTGTCCATCAAACTAATACAGACCCTCAAACTAATACAGCCCCTCAAACTAATACAGTTCATCTAACTAATACAGTCCATCAAACTAATACAGTCCATCAAACTAATCCAGACCCTCAAAATAAAACAGACCTTCAAACTAATACAGGGCCTCAAACTAATACAGTCTCTCAAACTAATACAGACCCTCAAACTAATACAGTCTCTCAAACGAATACAGTCTCTCAAACGAATACAGAAACTCAAACTAATACAGACCCTAAAACTAATACTGTCTCTCAAAGTAATACAGAGCCTCAAACTAATAAAGGCTCTCAAACTAATACAGTCTCTCAAACTAATACAGACCCTCAAACTAATACAGTCTCTCAAACGAATACAGTCTCTCAAACGAATACAGAAACTCAAACTAATACAGACCCTCAAACTAATACTGTCTCTCAAAGTAATACAGAGCATCAAACTAATAAAGGCTCTCAAACTAATGCAGTCCATCAAACTAATACAGACACTGAAACTAATAAAGTCCATCAAACTAATACACTACATCAAACTAAAACAGACACTGAAACTAAAACAGTTCCTCAAACTAATACAGTCCCTCAAACTAATACAATCCCTCAAACTAATACAGACCCACAAACTATACAGGTCCTCAAACGAATACAGACCCTCAAACTAATACAGTCCCTCAAACTAATACAGTCCCTCAAACTAATACAATCCCTCAAACTAATACAGACCCACAAACTATACAGGTCCTCAAACGAATACAGTCCCTCAAACTAATACAGACCCTCAAACTAATACAGACCCACAAACTATACAGGTGCTCAAACTAATACAGACCATCAAACTAATACAGTCTCTCAAAGTAATACAGACCCTCAAACTAATACAGTCTCTCAAACTAATACAGAACCCCAAACTAATGCAGACCCTCAAACTAATACAGTCTCTCAAACGAATACAGTCCATTAAACTAACACAGAGCCTAAAAGTAATACTGTCCATCAAACTAATACAGTCCCTCAAACTAATATAGTCCATCAAACAAATACAATCCTTCAAACTAATACAGACCATAAAACTAAAAGAGCCCCTCAAACTAATACAGTTCAACAAACTAATACAGTCCATCAAACTAATACAGTCCTTCAAACTAATCCAGCCCCTCAAACTAATACAGACCTTCAAACTAATACAGGGCCTCAAACTAATACAGTCTCTCAAACAAATACAGAACCTCAAACTAATACAGACCCTCAAACTAATGCAGACCCTCAAACTAATACAGTCTCTCAAACTAATACAGTCTCTCAAACTAATACAGTCTCTCAAAGTAATGCAGACCCTCAAACTAATACAGTCTCTCAAACAAATACAGTCTCTCAAACTAATACAGAAACTCAAACTAATACAGACCCTCAAACTAATACTGTTTCTCAAACTAATAACGTCCCTCAAACTAATTCAGACGCTCAAACTAATACAGTCCCTCAAACTAATACAGACCCTCAAACTAATACAGTTTCTCAAAGTAATACAGACCCTCAAACTAATACAGTCTCTCAAACGAATACAGTCCATTAAACTAACACAGAGCCTAAAATTAATACAGACGCTCAAATTAACACAGACCCGAAAACTAATACTGTCCATCAAACTAATACAGTCCCTCAAACTAATATAGTACATCAAACTAATACAATCCTTCAAACTAATACAGACCGTCAAACTAAAAGAGCCCCTCAAACTAATATAGTCCATCAAACTAATATAGTCCATCCAACTAAAAGAGCCCCTCAAACTAATATAGTCCATCAAACTAATATAGTCCATCAAAGTAATACAGTCCATCAAACTAATACTGTCCATCAAACTATTACAGTCCATCAAACTAATACAGTCCATCAAACTAATCCAGCCCCTCAAATTAATACAGACCTTCAAACTAATACAGGGCCTCAAACTAATACAGTCTCTCAAACAAATACAATACCTCAAATTAATGCAGATCCTCAAACTAATACAGTCTCTCAAAGTAATACAGACCCTCAAACTAATACAGTCTCTCAAACGAATACAGTCTCTCAAACTAATACAGAAACTCAAACTAATACAGACCCTCAAACTAATACTGTCTCTCAAAGTAAAAAAGACCCTCAAACTAATACAGTCTCTCACAGTAGTAAAGACCCTCAAACTAATACAGACCCTTAAACTAATGTCGTCCATCAAACTAAAAGAACCCCTCAAACTAATTCAGACCCACAAACTAATACAGGTCCTCAAACTAATACAGTCCCTCAAACTAATACAGTCCCTCAAACTAATACAGTTCATCTAACTAATACAGTCCATCAAACTAATACAGTCCATCAAACTAATCCAGACCCTCAAAATAAAACAGACCTTCAAACTAATACAGGGCCTCAAACTAATACAGTCTCTCAAACTAATACAGACCCTCAAACTAATACAGTCTCTCAAACGAATACAGTCTCTCAAACGAATACAGAAACTCAAACTAATACAGACCCTCAAACTAATACTGTCTCTCAAAGTAATACAGAGCCTCAAACTAATAAAGGCTCTCAAACTAATACAGTCTCTCAAACTAATACAGACCCTCAAACCAATACAGTCTCTCAAACGAATACAGTCTCTCAAACGAATACAGAAACTCAAACTAATACAGACCCTCAAACTAATACTGTCTCTCAAAGTAATACAGAGCCTCAAACTAATAAAGGCTCTCAAACTAATACAGTCCATCAAACTAATACAGACACTGAAACTAATAAAGTCCATCAAACTAATACACTCCATCAAACTAATACAGACACTGAAACTAAAACAGTTCCTCAAACTAATACAGTCCCTCATACTAATACAATCCCTCAAACGAATACAGACCCACAAACTATACAGGTCCTCAAACTAACACAGACCCTCAAACTAATACAGTCCCTCAAACTAATACAGTCCCTCAAACTAATACAATCCCTCAAACTAATACAGACCCACAAACTATACAGGTCCTCAAACGAATACAGTCCCTCAAACTAATACAGACCCTCAAACTAATACAGACCCACAAACTATACAGGTGCTCAAACTAATACAGACCATCAAACTAATACAGTCTCTCAAAGTAATACAGACCCTCAAACTAATACAGTCTCTCAAACTAATACAGACCCCCAAACTAATGCAGACCCTCAAACTAATACAGTCTCTCAAACGAATACAGTCCATTAAACTAACACAGAGCCTAAAATTAATACAGACGCTCAAATTAACACAGACCCGAAAACTAATACTGTCCATCAAACTAATACAGTCCCTCAAACTAATATAGTACATCAAACTAATACAATCCTTCAAACTATACAGACCATCAAACTAAAAGAGCCCCTCAAACTAATATAGTCCATCAAACTAATATAGTCCATCAAAGTAATACAGTCCATCAAACTAATACTGTCCATTAAACTATTACAGTACATCAAACTAATACAGTCCATCTCACTTATACAGTCCATCAAACTAATACAGTCCATCAAACTAATCCAGCCCCTCAAATTAATACAGACCTTCAAACTAATACAGGGCCTCAAACTAATACAGTCTCTCAAACAAATACAAAACCTCAAACTAATACAGATTCTCAAACTAAGACAGACCCTCAAACTAATACAGTCTCTCAAAGTAATACAGACCCTCAAACTAATACAGTCTCTCAAACGAATACAGACCCACAAACTATACAGGTCCTCAAACTAACACAGACCCTCAAACTAATACAGTCCCTCAAACTAATACAGTCCCTCAAACTAATACAATCCCTCAAACTAATACAGACCCACAAACGTTACAGGTCCTCAAACGAATACAGTCCCTCAAACTAATACAGACCCTCAAACTAATACAGACCCACAAACTATACAGGTGCTCAAACTAATACAGACCATCAAACTAATACAGTCTCTCAAAGTAATACAGACCCTCAAACTAATACAGTCTCTCAAACTAATACAGAACCCCAAACTAATGCAGACCTTCAAACTAATACAGTCTCTCAAACGAATACAGTCCATTAAACTAACACAGAGCCTAAAATTAATACAGACGCTCAAATTAACACAGACCCGAAAACTAATACTGTCCATCAAACTAATACAGTCCCTCAAACTAATATAGTACATCAAACTAATACAATCCTTCAAACTAATACAGACCATCAAACTAAAAGAGCCCCTCAAACTAATATAGCCCATCCAACTAAAAGAGCCCCTCAAACTAATATAGTCCATCAAACTAATATAGTCCATCAAAGTAATACAGTCCATCAAACTAATACAGTCCATCAAACTAATCAAGACCCTCAAAATAAAACAGACCTTCAAAATAATACAGGGCCTCAAACTAATACAGTCTCTCAAACTAATACAGACCCTCAAACTAATACAGTCTCTCAAACGAATACAGTCTCTCAAACGAATACAGAAACTCAAACTAATACAGACCCTCAAACTAATACTGTCCATCAAACTAATACAGCCCCTTAACCTAATATAGTCCAAAAAACAAATATAATTCTTCAAACTAAAAGAGCCCCTCAACCTAATACAGTACAACAAACTAATGCAGTCCATCAAACTAATACAGTCCATCTCATAATACAGTCGATCAAACTAATACTGTCCATCAAACTAATCCAGCCCCTCAAACTAATACAGACCTTCAAACTAATACAGGGCCTCAAACTAATACAGTCAATCAAACAAATATAGAACCTCAAAGTAATACAGACCCTCAAACTAATACAGTCTCTCAAACGAATACAGTCTCTCAAACTAGTACAGAAACTCAAACTAATACAGACCCTCAAACTAATACTGTCTCTCAAAGTAATACAGACCCTCAAACTAATATAGTCTCTCACAGTAATACAGACCCTCAAACTAATACAGACCCTCAAACTTATGTTGTCCATCAAACTAAAAGAACCCCTCAAACTAATACAGACCCACAAACTAACAAAGATCCTCAAACTAATACAGACCCACAAACTAATACAGGTCCTCAAACTAATACAGTTCCTCAAACTAATACATTCCATTAAACTAATACATCCCCTCAAACTAATGCAGTCCATCAAACTAATACATCCCCTCAAATTAATACAGTCCATCAAACTAATACATCCCCTCAGACTAATGCAGTCCATCAAATTTATACACTCCATCAAACTAATACAGTCCCTCAAACTAATACAGTCGATCAAACTAATACAGACCATCAAACTAATACAGTTCATCAAGTCCATCAAAGTAATACAGACACTCAAACGAATACAGCCCCTCAAATTAATACAGTCCATCAAATTTATACAGTCCATCACACTAGTACAGTCCATCAAACTAATACATCCCCTCAAACTAATACAGTCCATCAAATTTATACACTCCATCAAACTAATACAGTCCATCAAACTAATACAGTCCCGGAAAATAATACAGTCCATCAAACTAATACAGACCCTCAAACTAATACAGTCTCTCAAAGGAATACATTCCATTAAACTAACACAGAGCCTAAACCTATTACAGACCATCAAACTAACACAGACCATAAAATTAATACAATCAACGAATACAGACCCTCAAACTAATACAGTCAATCAAACGAATACAGTCCCTCAAACTAATACAGTCCATCAAACTAATACAGAACCTCAAACAAATACAGCCCCTCAAACTAATACAATCCCTCAAACTAATACAGACCATCAAACTAATACAGGCACTCAAGCTAAGATAGTCCCTCAAACTAATACAGAACCATAAACTAATACAGTCCTTCTAACTAATACAGTCCATCAAACTAATATAGACCCTCAAACTAATACAGCCGCTCAAACTAATACAGGCCCTCAAACTAATACAGGCCCTCAACCTAACACAGTCCATCAAACTAATACAGTCCATCAAACTAATCCAGCCCCTCAAACTAATACAGACCTTCAAACTAATACAGGGCCTAAAAATAATACAGTCTCTCAAACAAATACAGAACCTCAAACTAATACAGACACTCAAACTAATACAGACCCTCAAAATAATACAGTCTCTCAAAGTAATACAGACCCTCGAACTAATACAGTCTCTCAAACGAATACAGTCTCTCAAACTAATACAGAAACTCAAACTAATCCAGACCCTCAAACTAATACTGTCTCTCAAAGTAATACAGACCCTCAAACTAATACAGTCTCTCACAGTAATACAGACCCTCAAACTAATACAGTCTCTCAAACGAATACAGTCTCTCAAACTAATACAGAAACACAAACTAATACAGACCCTCAAACTAATACTGTCTCTCAAACTAAAAGAACCCCTCAAACTAATACAGACCCACAAACTAATACAGGTCCTCAAACTAATACAGTTCCTCAAACTAATACAGCCCCTCAAACTAATACATTCCATTAAACTAATACATCCCCTCAAATTTATACAGTCCATCAAACTAGTACAGTCCATCAAACTAATACATCCCCTCAAACTAATACAGTCCATCAAATTTATACACTCCATCAAACTAATACAGTCCATCAAACTAATACTTCCCCTCAGACTAATACCGTCCAACAAACTAATTCAGTCCATCAAACTAATACAGTCAATCAAACTAGTACAGTCCATCAAACTAATACAGTCCATTAAACTAATACAGACCCTCAAACTAATACAAACCTCCAAACTAATACAGGGCCTCAAAATAATACTGTCCCTCAAACTAATACAGACCCTCAAACTAATACAGTCTCTCAAACGAATACAGTCTCTCAAACTAATACCCAAACTCAAACTAATAAAGACCCTCAAACTAATACTGTCTCTCAAAGTAATACAGACCCTCAAACTAATACAGTGTCTCACAGTAATAAAGATCCTCAAACTAATACAGACCCTCAAACTAATACAATCCCTCAAACTAATAAAGGGTCTCAAACTAATACAGTCCCACAAACTAATATAGTCGCTGAAACTAATACAGGTTCTAAAACTAATATAGCCACTCAAACTAATAAATTCCCCCAAACTTATACAGACCCTGACACTAATAAAGTCCATCAAACTAATACAGACCTGCAAACTAATACACTCCATCAAACTAATACAGTCACTCAAACTAATACAGTCCATCAAACTAATACAGTCCATCAAACTAATACAGCCCATCAAACTAATACAGTACCTCAAACTAAAACGGTCCATCAAACTAATAGATCCCCTCAAACTAATCCAGTCCCTCATACTAATACAGGCCCTCAAACTAATACATTCCATCAAGCTAATACAGACCCTCAAACTAATACAGTCCATCAAACTAATATAGAGCTTCAAACTAATACAGTCCATCAAACTAATTCAGTCCCTCAATCTAGTACAGTCCTTTCTAACTAATACAGTCCCTCAAACTATTACAGACACTGAAACAAATACTGTCCATCCAACTAATACAGTCCCTCACACTAATACAGTTCTTCAAACTAATATAGACTGTCAAACTAATGTAATCCATCAAATAATACAGCCCCTCAAAATAACACAGTCCATCAAACTAACACAGCCCCTCAAACTAATAGTCCATCAAACTAATGCAGTCCATCAAACTAATACAGACCCTCAAACTAATACAGTCCATAAAACTAATACAGCCCCTCAAACTAATGCAGACCCTCAAACTAATACAGTCCATCAAACTATTACAGTCCCTCAAACTAATGCAGACCCTCAAACTAATACAGTCCATCAAACTATTACAGTCCCTCAAACTAATGCAGACCCACAAACTAATAGAGTCCCTCAAACTAATACAGCCCCTCAAACTAATGCAGTCCATCAATCTAATACATCCCCTCAAACTAATACAGTCCATCAAACTAATACAGTCCAGCAAACTAATACAGTCCATCAAACTAATACAGTCCATCAAACGAATACAATCCATCAAACTAATACTTCCCCTTAAATTAATACATTCCCTCAAACTAATACAGTCCATCAAACTAATATTTCCCCTCAAACTAATACAGACCCTCAAAATAATACAGTGCATTCAAATAATACAGTCCATCAAAATAATATAGACCCACAAACTAATAAAGACCCTCAATCTAATACAGTCCATAAACAAATACAGCCCCTCAAACTAATACAGTCCATCAAACAAATACAACCCCTCAAACTAATACAGTCCCTCAAAATAATACAGTCCATCAAACTAATACAGTCCATCAAACTAATACAGACCCTCAAACTAATACAGTCCATCAAACTAATACAGTCCATCAAACTAATACAGACCCTCAAACTAATACAGTCCATCAAACTAATACAGTCCCAAAAACTAATACAGTCCCTCAAACTAATACAGGCCCTAAAACTAATACAGTCCCTCAAACTAACACAGTCCATCAAACTAATACAGTCTCTCAAACTAATACAGACCCTCAAACTAATACAGTCCCTCAAACTAATACAGTCCCTCAAACTAATACAGGCCCTAAAACTAATACAGTCCCTCAAACTAACACAGTCCATCAAACTAATACAGTCCATCAAACTAATACAGTCCATCAAACTAATACAGTCCGTCAAACTAATACAGTCCCTCAAACAAATACAGTCCATCAAACTAATTCAATCCATCAAACTAAAAGATACCCTCAAACTAATACGGTCCATCAAACTAATAATGTCCCTCAAACTAATACAGACCCTCAAACTAATACAGACCCTCAAACTAATACAGTCCAGCAAACAAATATAGTCCATCAAACTAATACATTCACTCAAACTAATACAGACCCTCAAACTAATACAGACCCTCAAACTAATACAGACCATCAAACTAATAGAGAACCTCAAACTAATACAGTCCATCAAACTAATACAGTCCATCAAACTAATACAGATCCTCAAACTAATACAGGCCCTCAAACTAATACAGTCCATCAAACAAATACAGTCCCTCAAACTAATACAGTCCCTCAAACTAATACAGTCCATCAAACTAATACAGACCCTCAAACTAATACAGCCCCTCAAACTAATACTATCCATCAAACTAATACTCTGGTGTATGTAGCACAAAAATCACTGACTACACACGGTCTTGTGTAAATCTAACTGCTGTGACCTTCGTCCTTTAATGTTCAGCTCCAGACTGCCTTCACCCTTATATAGCACCTGTTGTAGTTACTACCACGGTTTCCCAACACAGCCCCCTCTGTGGTGTGGCATCGTGGACTGTATAATTTTGATGGACTGTATTAGTTTGAGCGCCTGTATTAGTTTGAGGGACTGTATTAGTTTGAGGGTCTGTATTAGTTTGTGGAGCTGAATTAGTTTGAGGACGATTGACACAAATGATTCACTTAAATATTTTCATTGAATGGCTGCATTTAAGGAAGGCTGCTCCATCCTAGGTTGCAGTTGAGTAAAATTGAGGGGGCACTTGAACATTTGGAATGTAGTTTCTGAATGGCCATAGCAGAGTGAAAGTCATCAGTGGATCAATATCATATCTTGATATGGGCCTGATGTTGTTTCAAACAACAATCTGTTGCTGGCAGGATATAGAAGGCAATCTTCATTTGTTAATGGATATAATCAGAATTGTCCTGTCTCTGTTTTTTCCAATTTCAACTCCAAATGTATTCCATCACAACAGGGACTTTTCTCCAATGTCGTAATCTGTTTGTTCAAATTATAACAATAACCAATTTGAGCGATGTCGTAACCTCAATGTCCCTGTGGTGATTATGCAGGGTATAAATTGAATGCTCTGGATTGTATCTCCACAGAGTATAATACTGGGAGATTGCCTGCAGAGCGAAGGGGCACATCGCCTCACACAGAAAATGTATCAGACTGTTAGATTAGCAAGGCAAATATGCTACATGATCATTGCCGTCACCGGCGTTCCTGGTAAGTGACTATAACCATTGAAGTTGTGTAAATCTCTGCATGGACTGGTCTCTGGTTTTGCTCTGTGACTGATAATGTTAAATGTTGGTGTAGTGGTCACTGTTATACAGACACACGATCAGTGATACCATTCTATGAAGTCAATTGTGCTCAATTACATCTGCAGTTTGATTCCTTTGTCTCATTTGATATAAACATCTGCTTGCAACTAAGAGGCTCATTGAATTATCAAGTTATGCCTTGAGTGGAACATCGTGTAGTTGTAACAGTCCTCAGTGCAGCAACTCTCTGAGAGAAGGTTTTACTGGCAGTGTGTGTCACTGTAGGATATACTGAGTGTGGGTCACTAACCGGTGTGGAATACCATACCCGAGTGACCATGTTTTACTGAGAGTGTGAGTCACTGCAGGATATACTGATTGTGGGTCACGAACCGGTGTGGAACACTATACCCCAGTGACCATGTATTACTGGGAGTATGTATAACTGTAGGATATACTGAGTGTTGGTCACTAACCGGTGTGGAACCCCGTACCCCCGTGACTGTGTATAACTGGGACTGTCTGTCAGTGTAGGATATACAGAGTGTGAGTCACTAACCAGTATGGAACACAGTACGCCAGTGAGCATGTATTAATGTGAGTGTGTGTACCTGTTGGATATACTGAGTGTGGTCACTAACCAGAGTGGAACAGTGTACCCCAGTGAACATGTATTGCTGGGAGTGGGTGGCACTGTAGGATATACTGAGTGTGGGTCACTAACCGGTGTAGAACAGTGTACCCCAGTTACTATGTATTACTGGGAGTGTGAGTAACTGTAGGATATACTGAGTGTGGGTCACTTACCGGTGTGGAACACCGCATCTCCGTGACCATGTATTACGTGGAGTGTGTGTTACTGTAGGATATACTGAGTGTGGGTCACTAACCGCTGTGGAACACGGTACTCCAGTGACCATGTATTACTTGGAGTGTGTGTCACTGTAGGATATACTGAGTGTGGGTCACTAACCGGTGTGGAACACTGTACATCAGTGACCATGTATTACTGGTAGTGTCTGTCACTGTAGAATATACTGAGTGCAGGTCATTAACCGGTGTGGAACACAGTACCCCAGTAACCATGTATTACTTGGAGTGTGTATGTCTGTAGGATAGACTGAGTGTGGGTCACTAACCGGTATGGAACACAGTACCCCAGTGACCATGTATGACTGGGAGTATGTATCACTTTAGGATAGACTGAGTGTAGGCCACTAACCGCTGTGAAACACCATACCCCAGTGACCATGTATTACTGGGAGTGTGTATGACTGTAGGATATACAGAGTGTGAGTCACTAACCGGTGTGGAACACAGTACCTCAGTGACCATGTATTAATGGGAGAGTGAGTCACTGTAGGATATAGTCAGTGTGGTTCACTAACCGGTGTCGAACACTGTACCCCAGTAACCGTGTATTACTGGGACTGTCTGTCACTGTAGGATACCTGAGTGTGGGTCACTAACCAATGTGAAACACTGTTCTCCAGTGATCATTTACGCGGAGTCAGAGGAAATGTATTACCATGGATTGAAAATTGGCTGGCTACCACAAAGCAGAGAGTCTGGATAAATGGATCCTTTTCAGGTTGGAAATCGGTGGTTAGTGGAGTGCCAAAGGGATCGGTGCTGGGAACACAACTGTTTACAATATATATAGATGATCTGGAAGAGGGGACGGAGTGCAGTGTAACAAATTTGCAGATGACACTAAGATTAGTGGGAAAGCGGGTTGTGTCAAGGACACATCGAGGCTGCAAATAGATTTAGAGAGGTTAAACGAATGGGCTAAGGCTTGGCAGATGGACTACAATGTGGGAAAGTGTGAGGTCATTCACCTTGGAAAAAAAACAGTAAAAGGGAATATTATTTGAATGGGGAGAAATTACAACATGCTGCGGTGCAGAGGAACCTGGGGGTCCTTGTGCATGAATCCCAAAAGGTTAGTTTGCAGGTGGAGCAGGTAATCAGGAAGGCGAATGGATTGTTGGCCTTCATTGCGAGAGGGATGGAACACAAAAGCAGGGAGGTCCTGCTGCAATTCTATAGGTTATTGGTGAGGTCGCACCTGGAGTGCTGCATGCAGTTCTGGTCACATTACTGAAGGAAGGATATACTAACTTTGGAGGGGGTACAGAGACGATTCACGAGGCTGAGTCTGGAGATTAGCGGGTTAACTTATGAAGATAGATTGAGTAGACTGGGTCTTTACTCGTTGGTGTTCAGAAGGATGAGGGGTGATCTTCCAGAAACATTTAAAATAATGAAAGGGATAGGCAAAATAGAGGCAGAGAGGTTGTTTCCACTGGTCGGGGAGACTAGAACTAGGAGGCAGAGCCTCCAAATACGGGGGAGCCTACTGAAAACCGAGTTGAGAAGGAATTTCTTCTCCCAGAGGGTTGTCTATCTGTGGAATTCTCTGCCCAAGGAAGCAGTTGAGGCGAGCTCATTGAATGTATTCAAATAACAGATAGATAGATGTTTAACCAAAAAGGAAGCAAGGGGTTTGGGGAGCGGGCAGGTAAGTGGAGCTGAGTCCATGGCCAGATCAGCCATGATCTTGTTGAACGGCTGAGCAGGCTCGAGGGGCTAGATGGCCTACTCCTGTTCATAATTCTTATGTTCGTATGTTCTAGTATATGTGTGGAACACCATACTCCAATGACCATGTATTACTGAGAGTGTGTGTCACTGTAGGATATATTGAGTGTGGATGACTCACCGGTGTAGAACACCGTACCTCAGTGACCATGTATTACTGGAAGTGTGTGTCACTGTAGGATGTACTGAGTGTGGGTCACTAACCAGTGTGGAACACTATACCCCAGTGAACATGTATAACTGGGAATGTGTGTCACTGTAGGATATACTGAGTGTGGGGCACTAACCGGTGTGAAACACTGTAACACCATTTACCATGTATTACTGGGAGTGTGTGTCACTGTCGGATATACTGAGTGTGGGTCACTAACCAGTGTGGAGGACCATACCCCAGTGAACATGTATTATTGGGAGTGTGTGTCACTGTAGGATATACTGAGTGTGGGTCACTACCCGGTGTGGAACACCATAACACAGTGACCACGTATTACTCGGAGTGTGTTTCACTGTAGGATATACTGAGTGTGGGTCACTAACCGGTGTGGATCACGATAACCCAGTGACCACGTATTACTCGGAGTGTGTGTCACTGTAGGATATACGGAGTCTGGGTCACTAACCGGTGTGGAACACCATAACACAGTGACCACATATTACTCGGAGTGTGTGTCACTGTAGGATATACTGAGTGTGGGTCATTAACCGGTGTGGAACACCGTACACCATTGACCATGTATTACTGGGAATGTGCGTCTCTGTAGGATATACTCAGTGTGGGTCACTAACCGGTGTGGAACACTGTACACCATTGACCAAGTATTACTGGGAGTGTGTGTCACTGTGGGATACACTCAGTGTGGGTCACTAACCGGTGTGGAACACTGTACACCATTGACCAAGTATTACTGGGAGTGTGTGTCACTGTGGGATATACTCAGTGTGGGTCACTAACCGGTGTGGAGGACCATACCCAGTGACCATGTATTACTGGGAGTGTCTTTCACTGTCGGATGTACTCAGTGTGGGTCACTATTTATTCTACTTCCGCTTCTGAGGCGTACCCTCGGACTCGAGGATTACTCGATTCCATACTAACAATTATTTCCCAGAGTGCTGAAGAGTCCAATGCATGACCTGCATTCTCTGTCACAAATGGGGCAGACGCTGGTTGAACGAACGGCAGTGTGGGGTGCCCGGGTTGCTGCGCACTCCTTCCGCTATCTACGCTTGGCTTCAGCTTGCTCTGGGCGATGAGAATCGATGTGCTCTGCACCGCACGGATGCTTTTCCTCCACTTGGGCTGTCTAGGGCCAGGGATTACCAGGTATAGGAGGGGCCGTTGCAATTATTAAAAGAGGTTTGGAGTGTTTCATGGTAGCTTTCTTCTGCCCACCTGTGGCTCGCTTACAATAACGAATCAGCGTGTGGAGCGTTTGCTTTTTGGATCTAATGTCAGGCATGCCGACGATGTGGCCCGTCCAACGGAGCTGATCGAATGTGGTCAATGCTTCGCTGCTGGGGATATTAACCTGACCGAGAACACTGATGTTGGTGTGCCACTCCGGCCAATTAATTTGCAGGAAATTGCGGAGACTGCGTTGGTACTTCTCCTGTGCTTTGTGGTGTCTGCTGTAAATATTCCATGTCTCTGAACCATATAGGAGGGCCGTGTCGACCATGAGCTTTGTCCTGGGTTTGAGGTCCTGGTCTTCAAACACATTCTTCCTCAGGCGTCCGAAGTCTGCACAGACACACTGAAGGCAATGTTGGACTTTGCCATCAAAGTCTGCCTTTGTTGACTGTAGGCTCCCGAGGTCTGGAAAATGGTCCAATTGTACAGTAAACCCGAGCATCCCTGAAACTCGCAGCGGATGGCGAGTTTCCCTGCGCCTATCGCCGCTGATACATTCTGAGTGCCCCATTTACAATTTAATTCACTCGCCATTCACACTGGAAGTCGTCTCGCCCTCACGGGCTTTGGGCTGGGAATGAAAACCCTTGCAGGTTGCTGATCCTGATAGTGACCCCAGTGCACTGCCCCTGCTGAAAGTACAAGTGCTGGACCTCTGGTCTGAACAATATTCTATCTCCACTCTCCAATGGTCCAGGTATGGGAGCTCGGATGGTCCCTTGCTATGCTGCCTTTTCTTGGGATACAGGGAACCTTCGTTGTTCCAATTCTACTCCGGTCCCCTCCTTCACATATTGTTCAGGTACATTGATGACTGTGTTTGCGCAATTTCATTTTCTAGCCATGACGTGGAAAATGTCCTAACTCGCACAAAGTCATGATCAGCCATCACCTCAGCTCTGTGCTTTCTGACATACATTGGCTCCCGGTTAATGAACGCTTCGATTTTGAAAATGATCATCCTTGTTCACAAATCTCTCCATGGCCTTGCAGCTCCCTATCTCTATAATCTTATTCTGCATCATAACCCCTCAAGCTATCTCCGCTCTTCAAATGCTGTCCTTTCGAACATCCCTCATTATACTGCTCAACCATCAGTGGCCTTACCTTTAGCTATTTGGGCCCTAAACTCTGGAAGTCCCTCCTTAAACCTCTTTTACCAAGCTTTTGGTCATGTGCTTTAATTTCTTATTTTTTATCTCGGTGTCCCATGTTTCTGTGTTGTCCTGTTAAGACTGTTCTGAAGCACCTTGGGATGTTTAACAAAATTAAAGGCGTGATAGAAATAAAAGTTATTGTTATTATTATTAATAATATAGTTATTATTAATATTAGTAATAATCATTATTCTAATTATGCAGTCAACCTTGCTTCTAATTTACGCCCCTCTGTCTCCTTCACATGCTCCGTCTGACACTACCCTCCCCTTCCTCGACATCTCTAAGTCCATTTCTGAGGACAGGCTCTCGACAAATATCTACCATAATCCGGCAGAGTGCTCCAGCTACCTTGATGATATGACCTCTCACCCAGCTTGCGGGAAGGACTCTATTACATTCTCCGAGTGTCGCTGCCTGCGTTGCATCTGTTCCGATGATGCCACCTCCCACACCAGTGCTTACAACATGTCTTCCTTTTTCTGAGCTGAAGATACCCGCCTTCTGTGGTCCTGATCATGTGGGCCTGTAACCTAGTGTGGAAAGGGTAGGAGAGGAGGGAGGAGGCAGAGTCATGGAGACAGTGACCAGTTGAGTCAATAACGCGGGCTGAGGGTCTACAGTAGTGGTGTGGTTTCCCGGTCCCCGATCCTCACTGGTTGATTATCTTCCTGCAGTGACCATGCACTGTTCAGCGAAGGTTCATCAGGCTGGTTCCTGAGAGGAAGGTCTTGTCTTATGAGCAAATGTTGAGCAGGCTGGGCCTATAATCGTTGGAGTTTAGAAGAATCAGCGGTAATCTTATTGAAACGTATAAGATTCTAAGGGGGCTCGACAGGGTAGATGCAGAGAGGGTGTTGCCCCTCGTGTCGGAATCTAGAACTAGGGGTCATAGTTTCAGAATGTTCCCTATGTTGGGGAAGTCCAGAACCAGGGGACACAGTCTAAGGATAAGGGGTAAGCGATTTAGAACCAAGATGAGGAGAAACTTCTTCACTCAGAGAATTGTTAACCAGGGGAATTTCCTGCCACATGGTGTTGTTGATGGCAGTTCATTGGATATATTTATGAGGGAGTTAGTTATGGCCCTTACGGCTAAAGGGATCAAGGGGTATGGAGAGAAAGCAGGAAAGGGGTAAAGAGGGAATGATCAGCCATGATCTTATTGAATGGTGGTGCAGGCTCGAAGGACCGGATGGCCTAATCCTGCACCTGTTTTCTATCTTTCTATGTTACCATTAATTTTGCCGACCCGCCCGCTGGGGTGGCTCGGCTTCCCTCCCACTGCCCCGTCTCTGCTAAACTGGGAAGTAGCGGGTTGGAGGTAGGTTGCATTGGGATGATATACGTTAGGAATCGCAGGATAGCGCAGATGAATACGTGGCTTGAGCAGTGGTGCAGCAGGGAGGGATTCAAATTCCTGGGGCATTGGGACCGGTTCTGGGGGAGGTGGGACCAGTACAAACCGGACGGTCTGCACATGGGCAGGACCGGAACCAATGTCCTAGGGGGAGTGTTTGCTAGTGCTGTTGGGGAGGATTTAAACTAATATGGCAGGGGGATGGGAACCAATGCAGGGAGACAGAGGGAATCAAAAAGGAGACAAAAGCAAAAGACAGAAAGGAGATGAGAAAAAGTGGAGGGCAGAGAAACCCAAGGCAAAGAACAAAAAGGGCCACTGTACAGCAAAATTCTAAAAGGACAAAGGGTGTTAATAAAACAAGCCTGAAGACTTTGTGTCTTAATGCAAGGAGTATCCGCAATAAAGTGGATGAATTAATTGCGCAAATAGATGTTAACAAATATGATGTGATTGGGATTACGGAGACGTGGCTCCAGGATGATCAGGGCTGGGAACTCAACATTCAGGGGTATTCAACATTCAGGAAGGATAGAATAAAAGGAAAAGGAGGTGGGGTAGCATTGCTGGTTAAAGAGGAGATTAATGCAATAGTTAGGAAAGACATTAGCTTGGATGATGTGGAATCTATATGGGTAGAGCTGCAGAACACCAAAGGGCAAAAAACGTTAGTAGGAGTTGTGTACAGACCTCCAAACAGTAATAGGGATGTTGGGGAGGGCATCAAACAGGAAATTAGGGGTGCATGCAATAAAGGTGTAGCAGTTATAATGGGTGACTTTAATATGCACATAGATTGGGCTAGCCAAACTGGAAGCAATACGGTGGAGGAGGATTTCCTGGAGTGCATAAGGGATGGTTTTCTAGACCAATATGTTGAGGAACCAACTAGGGGGGAGGCCATCTTAGACTGGGTGTTGTGTAATGAGAGAGGATTAATTAGCAATCTCATTGTGCGAGGCCCCTTGGGGAAGAGTGACCATAATATGGTGGAATTCTGCATTAGGATGGAGAATGAAACAGTTAATTCAGAGACCAAGGTCCAGAACTTAAAGAAGGGTAACTTTGAAGGTATGAGGCGTGAATTGGCTAGGATAGATTGGCGAATGATACTTAGGGGGTTGACTGTGGATGGGCAATGGCAGACATTTAGAGACCGCATGGATGAATTACAACAATTGTACATTCCTGTCTGGCGTAAAAATAGAAAAGGGAAGGTGGCTCAACCGTGGCTATCTCGGGAAATCAGGGATAGTATTAAAGCCAAGGAAGTGGCATACAAATTGGCGAGAAATAGCAGCGAACCTGGGGACTGGGAGAAATTTAGAACTCAGCAGAGGAGGACAAAGGGTTTGATTAGGGCAGGGAAAATGGAGTACGAGAAGAAGCTTGCAGGGAACATTAAGGCGGATTGCAAAAGTTTCTATAGGTATGTAAAGAGAAAAAGGTTGGTGAAGACAAACGTAGGTCCCCTGCAGTCAGAATCAGGGGAAGTCATAACGGGGAACAAAGAAATGGCAGACCAATTGAACAAGTACTTTGGTTCGGTATTCACTAAGGAGGATACAAACAACCTTCCGGATATAAAAGGGGTCAGAGGGTGTAGTAAGGAGGGGGAAGTGAGGGAAATCTTTATTAGTCGGGAAATTGTGTTGGGGAAATTTATGGGATTGAAGGCCGATAAATCCCCAGGGCCTGATGGACTGCATCCTAGAGTACTTAAGGAGGTGGCCTTGGAAATAGCGGATGCATTGACAGTCATTTTCCAACATTCTATTGACTCTGGATCAGTTCCTATGGAGTGGAGGGTAGCCAATGTAACCCCACTTTTTAAAAAAGGAGGGAGAGAGAAAACAGGGAATTATAGACCGGTCAGCCTGACCTCAGTAGTGGGTAAAATGAAGGAATCAATTATTAAGGATGTAATAGCAGTGCATCTGGAAAATGGTGACATGATAGGTCCAAGTCAGCATGGATTTGTGAAAGGGAAATCATGCTTGACAAATCTTCTGGAATTTTTTGAGGATGTTTCCAGTAAAGTGGACAAAGGAGAACCAGTTGATGTGGTATATTTGGACTTTCAGAAGGCTTTCGACAAGGTCTCACACAAGAGATTAATGTGCAAAGTTAAAGCACATGGGATTGGGGGTAGTGTGCTGACGTGGATTGAGAACTGGTTGTCAGACAGGAAGCAAAGAGTAGGAGTAAATGGGTACTTTTCAGAATGGCAGGCAGTGACAAGTGGAGTGCCGCAAGGTTCTGTGCTGGGGCCCCAGCTGTTTACATTGTACATTAATGATTTAGACGAGGGGATTAAATGCAGTATCTCCAAATTTGCGGATGATACTAAGTTGGGTGGCAGTGTGAGCTGCGAGGAGGATGCTATTAGGCTGCAGAGTGACTTGGATAGGTTAGGTGAGTGGGCAAATGCATGGCAGATGAAGTATAATGTGGATAAATGTGAGGTTATCCACTTTGGTGGTAAAAACAGAGAGACAGACTATTATCTGAATGGTGACAGATTAGGAAAAGGGAAGGTGCAACGAGACCTGTGTGTCATGGTACATCAGTCATTGAAGGTTAGCATGGAAGTACAGCAGGCGGTTAAGAAAGCAAATGGCATGTTGGCCTTCATAGCGAGGGGATTTGAATACAGGGGCAGGGAGGTGTTGCTATAGTTGTACAGGGCCTTGGTGAGGCCACACCTGGAGTATTGTGTACAGTTTTGGTCTCCTAACTTGAGGAAGGACATTCTTGCTATTGTGGGAGTGCAGCGAAGGTTCACCAGACTGACTCCTGGGATGGTGGGACTGACCTATCAAGAAAGATTGGATCAATTGGGCTTGTATTCATTGGAGTTCAGAAGAATGAGAGGGGACCTCATAGAAACGTTTAAAATTCTGACGGGTTTAGACAGGTTAGATGCAGAAAGAATGTTCCCAATGTTGGGGAAGTCCAGAACCAGGGGTCACAGTCTGAGGATAAGGGGTAAGCCATTTAGGACCGAGATGAGGAGAAACTTCTTCACCCAGAGAGTGGTGAACCTGTGGAATTCTCTACCACAGAAAGTAGTTGAGGCCAATTCACTAAATATATTCAAAAGGGAGTTAGATGAAGTCCTTACTACTCGGGGGATCAAGGGTTATGGCGAGAAAGCAGGAAGTGGGTACTGAAGTTTCATGTTCAGCCATGAACTCATTGAATGGCGGTGCAGGCTAGAAGGGCTGAATGGCCTGCTCCTGCACCTATTTTCTATGTTTCTATGTTTCTATGTTGCATGTTAACTCCTGAGCCGATGTCCACCCGACTGTTTTGGTGCGAAATGACAGGCCTTACTGTCTGGGCTCAGTCACCGACAATGTGTGACCAATAATTGACTGTCTCTTTTCCCTTCTGTTTATTACAGTGAATTTAGTGGCGATTGTGGTCCTGTCCCGGGGAAAGTGCGGTCTGTCCACCTGCACCACTCGCTACCTGGTTGCCATGGCAGCGGCGGATCTACTGGTGGTCATCACTGCGATCATACTGTACCGGATCAGTTGGTATTATTTCCCGTGGTCTTTCCTGGGTATCACCCCTGTGTGTCGCGTTATACGTCTCCTGTCCTGTGTAGCCACTGACTGTTCTGTCTGGTTCACCGTCACTTTCACCTTTGATCGATTTGTGGCCATTTCTTGGCAGAAGCTGAAAACCAAATATTGCACCGGGAGAACTGCGGCTGTGGTCCTGGCAACAAGCTGCATTCTGCTCTGCTCAAAAAACATTCCTCACTACTTTACAATTGTACCTGGATATATAATCGACAATGTTCAGTGGTTCTGTTATTCAATGCCAGCCTATTATACTGAGCCCGGATGGCTGGGATTTGACTGGTTTGATACGGTATTAACCCCACTGCTCCCATTCGCTGTAATTTTGTTGCTCAATGCTCTGACAATCAGACACATTTCAGTGGCCAGTCGAGTCCGGAGGGGTCTGAGGGGTGAGAGCAAGGGGGGGAATGGCAGTGACCCAGAGATGGAGAGCAGGAGGAAGTCTGTCATTTTACTCTTCACCATATCCGGCAGCTTCATACTGCTGTGGCTGATATTTGTTATAGAATTCTTATATTATAGCATTGCAGGAATACATCCCGCTGATTACAATGTTTCTTTATATACCTTTCGACAAGTCGGATATATACTGCGGAATTTAAGTTGCTGCACAAACACATTTATTTACGGGGTGACCCAGTCCAAGTTCAGAGAACAGTTGAAGAGCGCGGTGAAATATCCGTTTACATCGATTATACAATTAATTAATAAACAGAACAACTGAGCACAGGCCAGAGGCGGGTCCCAGTGTTTCCAGTCCAGGAATATAATATTTAGCCCCAGACTTCCATCCCCTGAATTGCACCAGGAATGGCTGGTGATCTGATAATACACCCAGCGACCTGTTTAGGACACGGCACTATTTCTGATTGACATGTCCCACCTTGTCTTTCTGGTCAGCACCACGAGCTTGTTGCATTCTGTCAGAGTTCTTCTGTAAAGAGTCACTGCAGCTATTTAGTGAAGGAATTCATTGCAGCTTCCAGAGTGAGAGGCTCGTCAATAGTTAGGTCGGCAGAGTGGAGCTGTAGTTCAGAGGATACATTACATAGAATAGACAGCACAGAAACATATAGTTCGGCCCGACTAGTCTGTGTTGGTGTTTATGCTCCAGACCAGTCTCCTCCCATTGCAAAAACGTCGTCTCAGCCTCTCAGCATATCTTTTATTTTATGTTCTCTCATTTACTCGTCTAGTTTCCCTTTGACAGCATCTGAACTATGTATCTCAACCACTTCCTGACGTAGGGAGTTCCACATTCTAACCACTCTCTGAGTAAATACATTGTTCTTTATTTCCCTATTGGTGTTATTAGTGATTATCTTGCATTTATGGTTCCACAGATTTGGATGCTCCCACGAGTATAAACTTTTCTGTCACCGTCGACCCGGTCCAAAACAATCATAATTTTCAAGACTTCGATCAGGACTCCTCTATGTTCTCTGTCTTCTACAGGAACCAAGCACAACCTGTTCAATCGTTCCTGATAACTGTTATCTTTCAGTTCTAGTGCAGTCCAACCAAACATTTGTGAGACCGTACTAGTGGCCCCCATCACCATCTCCATTGCCCTAGCCACCGACTCCATCCCTCTTCCTGTCAGCAGTCTAAGGCTGAACCCAGCCGTTCGCAACCTTAGCGTCTTATTTGAGCAGGAGATGGTCTTCCGTCCCCATATCCACTCCTTCACCAGGACGGCATCTTTGTGCCTCTGTTGCAGTTAATTTGCTGCTCAAAACTTCATCCGTGCCATTACCAGCTCTGGATATGACTCCTCCAATGCTCTCCTGTGTGGCTTCCAATCTCCCACCATCCATATACCTCAGCTCATCCAAAACTCTGCTGCCTGTGCTCCTTACATGCACCTTATCGCAATACCCCATCACACCTGTGCTCGCTGACCTACATTGGCTCCCTGTCCGACAGCGCCTCAATTTTAAAATGATCATTCTTGTTTTCAAATCACTTCATGGCCTCTGCAACCTACACAAGTAATTAGTCCTCCTGAAATCTCTGTGCTGCTCCAAATCTGGCAGATTGCACATCCCCGATTTAAACTTCTCCACCAATGGCAGGCATGCTTTCAGCAACCTGGGTCCCAAGTTCTGGGAATCTCTCCCTACACCTCTCCAACTCTAATTCTCCACCTCCTTCAGCTGCCTAGGTCCCAAGCTCTGGGATTCTCTCCCTAAACCTCTCCACCTCACGAACTCCCCTCCTCCTTCAGCTGCCTAGGTCCCAAGCTCTAGCATTCCCTCCCTAAACCTCTATTCGTCTCTCACTCTCCTCCTCCATTAAGATTCCCCTTAAGACTAAATATTTGATGAAGATTATTTGCTAAAACCTCCTTTTGTGCCTCGATGTCAAGATGTCCTTTATTCCCTGTTGGATTTATTAACGGCTGTCTTCAATCTATGTCCCTGAGTTTTGGTATCTCCCACAAGTGGAAACATCTTTTCTCCCTCTACCCTATCAAAGCCTTTCATATCCTGAAAGACACAATCTGACCATCCCTCAGTCTTCTCTTTGCTAAACAAAAGAGCCACGGCCTGTTCAACATTTCCTGATAAGTACACCCTCTCAGTTCTGGTATCATTCCAGGAAATACACTTTGCACCTTCTCCAGTGCCGCGATGTCATTTTAATATTTACACCAAGGATCCAATCAAGTTTACAAAAATTCAATGTTTTACAATTCTATCCCTCGAGACACGAACTAAAGCCTGTTCTTTGTTTTTTATGGATTGATGAACCTCCAGCGCTGCATTTAGTGATTGGTGTAAATGTACTGTCCCAACCCTCTGTTCCTTATTCCTGTTTAGATAATTATTTTCCAAGGAGACTGTCACTTTCATATTCTTCCGATTAAAACGCACCAACTCACACTCCTCTATATTGATGTATTGTGTTCCTAACACAGATGAGACTGCACACAGTGTGATTAAAGTAACAGTGACCTAAGTCTTTATTAAGACACTCCTGAGTGAGGAACAGGCCTTAGAGGCCGGCTTATATACAGTGCTCCCAAGGGATGCTGGGATCCCTTGGGACTTCAGGGGATGCGCTCCCTGGTGGTGGAACATGGGAGTGCATGCTTTACAGATACACAACAGAAGTTCCTTTGCAAATTACACGCCCAGTTTGCAAGTTTATTAATGTATTCAATGTTTTTTGCC
This sequence comes from Pristiophorus japonicus, assembly GCF_044704955.1. NCBI lineage: Eukaryota > Metazoa > Chordata > Chondrichthyes > Pristiophoridae > Pristiophorus > Pristiophorus japonicus. The sequence goes on from NW_027252669.1 coordinate 411,313, forward strand.
GCTTAGCTCCACAGTGTTAACGATACACGCCCATTGTGGAAGCATCCACAAAATTTGAAATTTCACTCCCGCTTCCCGAGTCCGAATGGTTATGTAAATGTTGAACAGGAGTGGTCCCAGCACCGATGCTTGTGGAACATCACTTCTCACCTTTGCCAGTTTCGCTGCTTTTGATTTAAATTGGCTTAGAAATAAACCCTAATTCACTGTTTCATTTGAATCGCTTTGCTGACCTGCGATACAGTTTTTAAAGATTTGTTCACCTGAACCACAATTCACTTTGATCTTCTGGCCCATTCAGTTTCTTATTTGCTAAGGTGTCGGTGATCGTAGAATCATAGAATTGTACAGTACAGAGAGATTCCATTCGGCAAATCGTGCCGGCTCTGTCTCTTTGGTAGAGATTTACAATTAATCCCACTCCTCTGCTCTATCGCCTGTATCTTTTTTACTTCAAATATTTTTCGCAAATTCCCTTTTGAAAGTTACTATTGAATGTGCTTCCTCCTCCCTTTCAGACAGTTCATTCCAGATCACAACATCTCGCTGTTTAAACAAAATTTTCATTCAGTCGTTTCTGGTTCTTTTGCCAATCACATTAAATCTGTGTCCTCTGGTTACCGACCCACATGTCATTGGAAACAGTTGCTCCTTTATTACTTTATTGAAACTATTTAGGACTTTGAAGACGTCTATTGAACTCTTCTTAACCTTCTCTGCTCTGAGGACAACATACCCAGCTTCTACAATCTCTCCATATAACTGAAAACCCATTCCCTGGAGAAATTCTGGTCAATCTCCCTAACCATCTCAGTTCTAAGGAGAACAACCCCTGCATCTCCCGTCTGTCCACGTAACTAAAGGACCATATTCCGGGAAACATTCTGGTCAATTTCTCATTAACATAATTACATGAGTACATAAGAAATAGGAACAGGAGTAGGCAATTCTGCCCCTCGATCCTGCTACGCCATGCAATAAGATAATGGCTGATATGATCCTGGACTCAGCTCCACATTCCACCCACTTCCCATAACCCCTTATCTCCTTATCGCTCAAGAAACTGTCTATCTCTGTCTTAAGTGTATTCAATGTCCCAGCTTCCACAGCTCCCCGAGGCAGCAAATTCCATAGATTTACAAGACTCTGAGAGAAGAAATTCCTCCTCATCGCAGTTTTAAATGGAGGGCACCTTCTTCTAAGATCATGCCCTCTAGTTCTAGTCTCCCGCATCAGTGGAAACATCCTCTCTGCATCCACCTTTTCAAGCCCCCTCATAATATTATACGTTTCAATATGATCACCTCGCATTCTTCTGAACTGCAATGAATAGAGGCCCAACTTTCTCAACCTTTTCTCATAAGTCTACTACCCCATCCCCGGAATCAACCGAGTGAACCTTCTCTGAACTGCCTCCAAAGCAAGTTTTTCCTTTCGTAATTATGGATACCAAAATTGCACGCAGTATTCCAGGTGTCGCTTCACCAATACGTTGTACAACTGTAGCAAGACATCCCTGATTTTGTACTCCATCCACTTTGCAATAAAGGCCAAGATACCATTGGCCTTCCTGATAAATATCTGTAACTGCATACTATGCTTTTGTGTTTCATGCGCAAGTACCCCAAGTTCCCTCTGTAATGCGGCCCTTTGCAAACTTTCTCCATTAAATAATAACTTGCGCTATGATTTATTCTGCCAAAGTGCTAGACCTCACACTTCCCAACATTATACTCCATCTGCCATTTTTTTCACCACTCATTTAGCCTTTTGCAGATTTTATGTGTCCTCCTCACACATTGCTTTTCCTCCCATCTTTGTATCGTCAGTGAACTTGGCTACGTTACACTCGGTCCCTTCTTCCAAGTTATTAATATAGATTGTAAATAGTTGGGGTCCCAGCACTGATACCTGTGGCACCCACTAGTTACTGATTGCCAACCAAGAAATGAACCATTTATCCTGAATCTTTGTTTTCTGTTAGTTAGCCAATCCTCCAACCATGATAAACTATTACCCCCAACCCCATGAACTTGTATCTTGTGCAGTAACCCTTTATGTGGCACCTTTTCAAATGTCTTCTGGGATTCGAAATACACCACATCCACTGCTTCCGCTTTATCTACCCCATTCGTTACATCCTCAAAGACCTCCAGCAAATTTGTCAAACATGACTTCCCCTTCATAAATCCATGCTGACTCTGCCTGACCGAATTTTGCTTATCCAAATGTCCTGCTACTGCTCCTTTAATAATGGACTCCAACATTTTCCCAAGCATAGATGTTAGGCTAACTGGTCTATAGTTTCCTGCTTTTTGTTTGCCTCCTATATTAAATAGGAGGCGTTCAATTTGCAGTTTTCCAATCTGCTCGGACCTCTCCAGAATCCAGGGAAATTTTGTAAATTCAAACAATGCATCCACAATCCCTGCCACTAGTTCTCTTAAGACCCGAGGATGCAAGCCAGCAGGTCCAAGGGATTTACCTGACTTTTGTCCCATTATCTTACTGAGAACCACCTCCTTAGTGATTTTGATTGTGTTAAGTTCCTCCCCCGCTATTACCCTATGACTATCCACTGTCGGAATATTGTTAGTATCCACTACTGTAAAGACTGATGCAAAATAATTGTTCAGAGTTTCTGCCATCTCCATGTTTCCCATTACTAGTTCCTCGGTCTCGTCCTCTCAGGGGCCAACATTTACTTTCGCCACTTTTTAATTTCATATACCGAGGGAAACATCTGACCATCTCTGCTCAAATCAGAACAACACCAGTATCTCCAGTCAGTCCATATAACTGAGGTCCCCATTCCTCGTATCAATCTGCCATTAATATCCTCTGTTCTAAGGAGAGGAACCCCTGTTCTCCAGTGTCTCCACATAACTGAAGACCCTCATCCATGGAACCGCTCTAGAATTTCTCTTCTGTACATGCTCCAATGCCTTGACATTTTATCCCAATGTGAGGTGCCCTGAAATGAACACCATACCCCAGCTGAAGCCTAAACAGTGTTTTATAATATCTTAACATAATTTCCTTGCTTCTGTGCTCGATTGCACTATTAATGAAGCAAATGGCACAGAATGACATTTAACATCCTTTTCAACTTTCCAGCAGCCTTCAAAGATTTGTGTAAATACACCCAGGTCTCTCTGTACTTGCTCTCGCTTTAAATTGTACAATTTAGTTCATATTGCCTCTCCTCAATCTTCCTACCAACATACTTTACTTCATAATTAAATTTAATCTGCCATGTGTCTGCCTATTTGAATCAGAGTTAGGGATATGTAGTAAGGGAAGGGTTTGGATTTGGATTGAAACGCCATCCTGGAAGTGTAGGACCAGGTCATGGTCTTCTCTTTAGCTATCATACCCTCCAGCCTGAATAACGTTGCTGGGCATTTAGGGCCTGTTTTAGGCTCCACTGATATGTTATTCGATTGATGCAAAATTGGTAATTAGCTTTTCTTTTTTCTTTTCTCTATCAGTAAGTAATATTTAGCATTGTCGTTGCCAAATTAAGATTATCTAAGGATTAAGTCATGGCAGGACAGCTCGGACACGTGTTATACTCCTCCTATACTATGTGGGAAGGAAGGGACGCTTCCGCTGTCCCTGACGACTACGTGTGCGGGAAGTGTATCTTCCTCCAACTCCTGACAGACCGCATTGCAGCGGTGGAACTGCGGGTGGATGGACTCTGGAGCATCCACGATGCTGAGAAAGACGTAAAGAGCACGTTTAGCAAGTTGGTCTTACCGCATGCAAAGGGTATACAGCCAGATCGTAAATGGGTGACCAGCTGGAAGAACAGTGCATGGAAGGTAGTGCAGGGGTTCCCTGCACAACAGATACACCGCTTTGGGTACTGTTGAGGGAGATGGTCCATCAGGCGAAGCAGCAGCAGCCAGGTTCATGGCACCGTGGGTGGCTCTGCTGGACAGGAGGGCAGGAAGAAAAAGTGGGAGTGCTATTTTGATAGCGGATTTGATTGTCAGGGGAATAGATAGGCATTGCTGCGGTCGCAACCGAGAGTCCAGGATGTCATGTTGCCTCCCTGGTGCGAGGGTAAAGATGTCTCAGACGGGTGCAGGACATTCTGAAAAGGGAGGGTGAACAGCCAGTTGTCATGGTGCATATAGGTAACAACGATACCGGTAAAAAAAAAAGGGATGAGTTCCTCTGAGACGAATTTAAGGAACGAGGAGCTAAATTAAAAAGTAGGACCTCAAAGGTAGAAATCTCAGGATTGCTACCAGTGCCACGTGCTCGTGTGCTAGTCAGAGTAGGAATCGTAGGAAAGCTCAGATGAATACGTGGCTTGAGGAGTGGTGCAGAAGGGAACGATTCAAATTACTGGGACACTGGAACCCGTTCTGGGAAAGGTGAGACCAGTACAAACCGGATGGTCTGTACCTGTGCAGGACCGGAACCAATGTCCTAGCTGGAGTGTTTGCTAGTGCTGTTGGGGAGGAGTTAAACTAAAATGGCAGGGTGATGGGAACCAATGCAGGGAGACAGAGGGAAATAAAATGGAGGCAGAAGCAAAAGATAGAAAGAAGAATAGTAAACGAGGAGGGCAGAGAAAAGCAAGGCAAAATACAAAAAGGACCACATTGCAGAAAAATTCTAAAGAGGCAAAGTGCGTTAAAAAGAGAAGCCTGAAGGCTGTGTGCCTCAATGAGAGAAGTATTCGGAATAAGGTGGACGAATTAACTGCGCAGACAGCAGTTAACGGATATGATGTAATTGAACACGATAAGAACATAAGACCATAAGAATCAGGAACAGGAGTAGGCCATCTCGCCCCTCGAGCCTGCTCCGCCATTCAACAAGATCATGGCTAATATCGCCGTGGACTCAGCTCCACTTACCCGCCCGCTCCCCATAACCCTTAATTCCCTTATTGGTTAAAAATCTATCTATCTGTGACTGGAATACATTCAATGAGCTAGCATCAACTGCTTCCTTGCGCAGAGAATTCCGCAGATTCACAACCCTCTGGGAGAAGAAATTTCTTCTCAACTCTGTTTTAAATTGGCTCCCCAGTATTTTGAGGCTGTGCCCCCTAGATCTAGTCTCCCCGAGCAATGGAAACAACCTCTCTGCCTCTTTCTTGTCGATCCCTTTCATTATTTTAAATGTTTCTATAAGATCATCCCCACATCCTTCTGAACTCCAACAGGTAGAGACCCAGTCTACTCAATCTATCATCACAAGTTAACCCCCTCATCTCCAGAATCAGCCGAGTGAATCATCTCTGTACCCCCTCAAAAGCTAGTATATCCGCCAGGTGCGGCCTCACCAATACCCTATACAGTTGCAGCAGGACCTCCCTGCTTTTGTATTCCATCCCTCTCGCAATGAAGGCCAACATTCCATTCGCCTTCCTGATTACCTGCTGCACCTGTAAACTAACTGTTTGGGATTCATGCAGAAGGACCCCCAGGACCCTCTGCACCGCAGCATGTTGTAATTTCTCCCCATTCAAATAATATTCCTTTTTACTGTTTTTTTTTCCAAAGTGGATGACCTCACACTTTCCGACATTGTATTCCATCTGCCAAACCGTAGCCCATTCGCTTAACCTATCTAAATCTCTTTGTAGCCTCTCTGTTTCCTCTACACAACCGGCTTTCCCACTAATCTTTATGTCATCTGCAAATTTTGTAATACTACACTCTGTCTCCTCTTCTAGGTCATCTGTGTATATTGTAAAAAGTTGTGGTCCTAGCCCCGATCCCTGTGGCACACCAGTCACCACCGATTTACAACCCAACCCAAAAAAGATCCATTTATCCCGACTCTCTGCTTTGTGTTGGCTAGCCAATTCTCTATCCATGCTAATACATTTCCTCTGACTCTGCGTACGTTTATCTTCTGCAGTAACATTCTGTGTGGCACCTTATCAAATGCCTTTTGAAATCTAAATACACCACATCCATCGGTACACCTCTATCCACCATGCTCGTTATATCCTCAAAGAATTCCAGTAAATTAGTTAAACATGATTTCCCCTTCATGAATCCATGTTGCGTCTGCTTGATGTCACTATTCCTATCTAGATGCCCCGCTATTTCTTCCGTAATGATAGTTTCAAGCATTTTCCCCACTGCAGATGTTAAACTAACCGGCCAAAAGTTACCTGCCTTTTGTCTGCCCCCTTTTGTAAACAGAGGTGTCACATTAGCTGCTTTCCAATCCGCTGGTACCTCCCCAGTGTGCATAGAAATTTGTTAGATTATAACAAATGCATCTGTTATAACTTCCGCCATCTCTTTTAATACCGTGGGATGCATTTCTTCAGGACCAGGGCACTTGTCTACCTTGAGTCCCATTAGCCTGTCCAGCAGTACCCCCCTAGTGATAGTGATTGTCTCAAGATCCTCCCTTTCACATTCGTGTGACCAGCAATTTTTGGCATGGTTTTTGTGTCTTCCACTGTGAAGACCGAAGCAAAATATTTGTTTAAAGTCTCAGCCATTTCCACATTTCCCATTATTAAATCCCCCTTCTCATCTTCTAAGGGACCAACATTTACTTTAGTCACTCTTTTCCGTTTTATATATCTGTAAAAGCTTTTACTATATGTTTTTATGTTTTGCACATGTTTACTTTCGTAATCTATCTTTCCTTTGTTTATTGCTTTCTTTGTCATTCTATGCTGTCGTTTAAAATTCTCCCAATCTTCTAATTTCCCACTAACCTTGGCCACCTTATACGCATTGGTTTTTAATTTGATACTTTCCTTTATTTCCTAGGTTATGCACGGCTGGTTATCCCTTCTCTTACCGCCCTTCTGTTTCACTGGAATATATTTTTGGTGAGCACTATGAAAGAGCTCCTTAAAAGTCCTCCATTTTTCCTCAATTGTGCCACCATTTAGTCTGTGTTTCCAGTCTACTATAGCCAACTCTGCCCTCATCACTCTGTAGTCCCCTTTGTTAGGCATAGTACGCTTGTTTGAGACACTACTTCCTCACCCGACACTAATCTTTGGAGAGAGACCTGGAAGTTATCGAACACTAATCTTTGGAGAGAGACCCGGGATTTATCGGACACTAATCTTTAGAGGTGACAGGACAAGTTGAGAAGGCTGTTAAACCGAATTCAGGATCTTTAGCTTCATAATTTTAGGCAGAGAGTGCAAAAGCAAGGACATTTTGTTAAACCTTTAAAAAACACTGCTTCTTCCTGAACTGTACTATTGTGTCCAATTCTGAGAATCACACTTAATGAAGGATGTCTAGGCCTTGGATAAGGCATTGACCAGATTTACTGAAATGGTACCAGAAATGAGACGTTTCAGTTGTATGGACAGATTGCAGAAGCTAGGGTTGTTCTCCTTACAACAGAGAAGATTAAGCAGAGATTTAATAGAGTTGTTCATGTTTATGAGCGGTTTGAATAGAGTAAATGAAGAGAAACTGTTCCCGGTGGCTGATGGGTTGACAACCAAAAGAGACTGATTTAAGATAATTGGCAAAAAAACAGAGGGAAAATGAGGAGAATGTGTTTTTTGCAGCGAGTTTTCATCTGGAATGCAAAGTCTTAATATGTGAGTGAAGCAGATTCAATAATGATCTGTAATTGGCACTAAAACTCGGAATGTGCGGTTTTTACCAGTGTAGTTTTAGATCCTTTAAAACATATCCATTAATATTTGTAAAAAATGCTTTCCCTTCAATATTTAATGACATGCCATTTTAATTAAAGTTTAATATGTGAGGTATTTTTATTTATGCTAACTGTAGATATATGTTTTAGGTATTTCCATTCATACTGATGATCACGTGGCCAAAGGGAAGCTTGAAAACCTCTAGCGCCCCTGAGAGGAATGGGCTTTTCCCCACACATACCGCTTAAGTCTCCTTAACCCCTGGACCCACCGGTGCGTGGGCCTCTCCCCACACATACCCCTTAAGTCTCCTTAACCCCTGGACCCACCGGTGTGTGGTTCTCTCCCCACACAAACCCCGAGAGTCTCCATAACCCCCGAAAGCACCATACATGGGCCTCCCACCACAAATACCCAGATATTCCCATCAAACACTCCCAGGTTAGGTACATAGTAAAACTCGCTAAACACTGTCCCATCAGACACTCCCAGGGTGGGGACAGCACGGGTAAGATACAGAGTAAAGCTTCCTCCACACTGCCCCATCGAACGCTCCCAGGACGTATCGAGCACGGGTTAGATAGAAAATAAAGCTCCCTCTACACTGTCCCATCAAACACTCCCAGGTCAAGTACAGCACAGGTTAGATACAGAGTAAAGCTCCCTCTACACTGACCCATCAAACACTCCAAGGGCAGGTACAGGGGGTTAGATACAGAGTAAAGCTTCCTCTACATTGTCCCATCAAACTCTCCCAGGGCAGGTACAGGGGGTTAGATACAGAGTAAAGCTCCCTCTACATTGTCCCATTAAGCACTCCCATGGCAGGTACAGCACGGGTTAGATACAGAGTAAAGCTCCCTCTACACATTCTCATCAAACACTCCCAGGGCAGGTAGAGCACGGGGTTAGATACAGAGTAAAGCTCCCTCTTCACTGTCCCATCAAACACTCCCAGGGCAGGTACAGCACGGGGTAGATACAGAGTAAAGCTCCCTCTACACTGTCCCAGCAAACACTCTCAGGACAGGTAGAACACGGGTTGGATAGAGAGTAAAGTTCCCTTTAGTTATATTTCTGAGCACGGCCCATTATTCGGACAGCATGGGTTGGATTTCGAGTAAACTTCCCTCTACACTATCCCATCAAACAGTCCCAGTGCGGGTACAGCATGGGTTGGATAGGGAGTAAAGTTCCCTTTAGTTATAATTCTGAGCACGGCCCATTATTCGGACAGCAATTTTCCAGGCTCTGGGGTCGCAGGTCCTACACATCAAATGGAGCCTGAATTAATCTTGCCTTCTGCCGGGAATCCTGGACGGATCTGAAAGTCGGATTGGTGTCAGTCCCTTTGTTATTTTGCTCAGGGGTGAAGGTGTGCCTGTGGTGTGGGGGGCAGAAGGGTGTGTCACCCAAAACAAGTGTCACAGCCTTAGAATTGGAGCCTGGCCATTCAGCGGGGATATCAGGAAGCACTTCTTCACAAAAAGGGCAGTAGAAATCTGGGAATCTCTCCCCCAAAATACTGTGCACTCCGAGCATGAATTGAAAATGCTAACACTGTAATGGACAGATATTTGTCGCGTAAGGTTTTTAAGAAAGCAAGGCAGCTAGATGGAGTTATGATACAGGCCAGCCATGAACTAATCGAATGGTGGACCAGGCTCGAGGGGCTGAATGGTCTCTTTCTGTTCGACCGACGGGCTACTGAGAGGTTTACTGAACACCGAATGATACATTAGCAGTCTCCTCTTCGGCAGTGGTGGGCTGCACCAACAGAAAATCTCCAAGTACCAAGAGCAGTGCTTTCAATGTTTTTCGGTGAGCCCCTCAGAGTTACAATGAGACAGCTGGTGTGCAGAAACTATTTATTTGGACCTGGAGAGTATTCTGCAGTTAATAACCACATGCACACATATACGGGGGACTGAGGGGTGGGGGTCAGGGCAATTGGCTCCACCTTGGGCATTATAAAATGGTAGTCCACGAACAAAGACCAACAGCATCAATGTGCCTCCCATGCAGTTTTTCTTATCAATAAACGGAGGAACCAATCCGACTAATTATTCAGCTGGTGAAAATTTGAAGGAATTATTTGCCACGACATACAGTCGGGCAACTAAAGTCAGAGCTCCCTGGATGATGAAACAGACAGAGATTATGATGAAGCAGAAAAAGAACGTGTATTATAGATGTCAGGTTACAAATACATCTGAGAATCAGACTGCATATAGAAAGATCAGCGAAGTGAAACAGAAAATATAGGGGCAATGAGAGGGTATGCAAATAGAATGGTAGTCAACATAAAAGGTAATTTGAAATCTTCTATATGCTTACTTATAGCAAAAGCGTAGTAAGAAGAAGGGTGGAGCCGATTCGGGACCAACAAGGAGACCTATGCTTTGTTGGCCTTCATAGAAAGGGGATTTGAATATAGGAGCAGGGAGGTGTTACTTCAGTTGTGCAGGCCCTTGGCGAGGCCTCACCTGGAATATTGTGTTCAGTTTTGGTCTCCTAATCTGAGGAAGAACGTTCTTGATATTGAGGGAGTGCAGCGAAGGTTCACCAGACTGATTCCAGGGATGGCTACACTGACATATGAGGAGAGACTGAATCGACGGGGCCTTTATTCACTTGAGTTTAGAAGGATGAGGGGATCTTATAGAAACGTATAAGATTCTGACTGGACTGCACAGGTTAGATGCGCAAAGAATGTTCCCGACGTTGGTGAAGTCCAGAACCAGAGGAGATAGTCTTAGGTTAAGGAGTAGACCATTGAGGACTGAGATGAGGAGAAACTTCTTTACTCAGAGAGTTGTTAACATGTGGAATTCCCTACCGCAAAGAGTTGTTGATGCCAGTTCATTGGATATATACGGTTAAAGAGATCAAGGGGTATGGAGAGAAAGCAGGAAAGGGGTAATGAGGGAATGATCAGCCATGATCTTATTGAATAGTGGTGCAGGCTCGAAGGGCCAAATGGCCTACTCCTGCCATGGTTCTATGGTTCTATGTTTCTATGCATAGAGGCATAGATGATGGCATCTCTCTTCAACAAGAGTGATGATGCTGCCATTGACATGGGAAGGAGGGGGGTAGAGGCGACTTGTTGGTTAAAAATGGATAAATAAGAGGTATTGGAATGCTGGCTGAATTTAAAGTAGATACATGAGCAGGAGTGGATGGGATGTTGACGGATTTGAGAGAGGAAATTGCGGAGATTCTGGCCATATTATTCCTTACCTCCATAGGTACGTGTGTGGTGCAAGAGGACTGAAGAATTGCAAATGTTACACTATTGTTCAAGAAATGGTGTACCAATAAACCCAGCAACCACAGGCCATTCAGCTTAAACTCGGTAGCGGGTAAGCTTTTAGAAACAGTAATCCAGGATAAAATTAACAGTCACTTGGCCAAGTGTGGATTAATTAAGGAAAGCCACCACAGATGTATTAATGGTAAATCATGTTTAAGCAACTTGATAGAGATTTTTGATGCGGTAACAAGGAGGGTTGGTGAGGACAATGCGGTTGACGTAATATACATGGATTTCTAAAAGACGTTCGGCAAAGTGCCACATAATAGACTTTCCAGCAAAGTTAAAGCCCATGGAATAAAAGGGGCAGTGGTAGCATATATTGAAAATTTGCTATGCGACAGGAAACAGAGTGGTGGTGAACGGTTGTTTTTATGGACTTGAGGAAGGTATACAGTGGTGTTCCCCAGGGTTCGTTACTAGGACCACTGCTTTTCTTGATATATATTAATGATTTGAACGTGCGTATACAGGGCAAATTAGCAAAATTTGCAGATGACAGAAAATGTATAAGTATTGTGAACAGTGTGGAGGAGAGTGATAGACTTCAGGAAGACATAGGCAGCCTCGTGAAGTAGGCTGCAATTTAACTCAGTAAAGTGTGAATTGATACGGTCTGGTAGGAATAATAAGAGGAATTATAAAGCTATATATACAATCCTAAAATGCGTGCATGAACAGGAGGATCAGGTATAAAAATCAATTAAAAGTGCTTATGGGATCCTGAGCTTCATAAACAGTTGTATAGAGTACACAAGTTTGGGAATTATGCTGAACCTGTTAAAAAAATGGTTTGGCCTCAACTGGAGTAATGTGTCCAAATCTTGGCACCTCTCTTTGGGAAAGATGTGAAGTTTGTGAAGGCCTTGGAGAAGATGCAGAATGATTTCAGGGATGAGGGACTTCAGTTACATGGATACATTGAAGAAGCTGGGGTTGTTCTGCTTGGAGCAGAGAAGATTGAGAGGAGATTTGATAGAGGTGTTCAAACTCATGATGGGTCTGGACAGAGAAGATCGAGAGAAGCTGGCAGTACAGGCAAAATGCAGCAGGCACAGATTTGAGGTGATGGGCAAAGGATCCAAATTATTTTTTCATCCAGCGTGTTGTTAAGAACTGGAATGCGCTGCCTGAAAGCGTGGTGGAGTTAGACTCAATCTTATCTTTCCAGAAGGGAGTTGGATAAGTAACTGTGGAAAGAAAATCGCAGGGCTATGGTGAAGGGACAGGAGAGTGGACGAGCTCAGATTCGGCACGGGCTCGACAGGCCGAAGGAACTTGTTCTGTGGTATAAACATACAATGATTCTATGCAGTACCTGCCTTGGGAATCTTTCATGGGGACAATGTAGAGGCAGCTTTACTCTGTATCTAACCCGTGCTGTACTTTCCCTGGGAGTGTTTGATGGGACAGTGTAGAGGGAGCTTTACTCTGTATCTAACCCCGTGCTGTAACTGCCCTGTGAGTGTTTGATGGGACACTGTAGAGGGAGCTTTACTCTGTATCTAACCCGTGCTGTACATCTCCTAGGACTGTTTGATGGGACACTGTAAAGGGAGCTTTACTCTGTATGTAACCTGTGCTGTAGCCGGCTTACACGTTATTGTACTGCACATGTACAGAATCTGACAGTGAGACACACATGGGCTTTAAAGTAGCAGAGGGGAATGAATCGTTCCATTTTAGGTGATGATTTTATTCCAGTTGTATTTCTAGTTGTAGGAGGTAGGCACCTTTAGAATATACCAGAATACTAGGCATTAGGCACCTGCTAGATATATCTAAACTCATAAGTTTAAAGTGGCCACACATAAAATGGCTGCCCAGGCATGATGGGAAATCAGGTAGTCAAGCTGTGAACTGTTGAATGTTCAATGACCGAGCAATAACCCTGTGAGGCCCACTATAGGAATGCCTTGGATGCAGGATAAGAATAATGAGGAGAGAACCCATCTCCCGTATTCAAGGCCATAAACCAATTAATTCCCCAGGAAGAAAGAGATAAGAGAACCAATCTCCTGTAAACAAGGTTATAAACCAATTATTTCTCCAAGAAGAAAGAACTAGTGAGAGAAACCTGGATACGGTCCTGGGTTTTTCCTCCCCGCTGAGCGTAATAAAAGCTGCATCAGCATTGGACCCGACTCTGAGTGTTGAGTGATTCTTCTGAGAAAACACTAACGCTAACTTTTCTTATTTGAAAACTAAAGAGAATTCATTTTCACGAGAGCCCAAGGTGGAATTGTAATCGTGTTGTCCAGATCATTGTCTACGGTACTGATGTAATGAGCAACATCAGCACCATCTCACGAAATCTGACAATGGTTGTGCTATGCCACAGCAGATTCTGTTTCTATTTCCATCCAAACATGTCTAGGGCCTCAGGTTTTGTATATTCCTTCTTTCTGTGTTTGATGACTCTGAAGTTGCTCAGTTTACATATGCATCCCTCCCATCTGTATACTGATATCTCCCCGAGAGAAGGAAGATTGTGGGACACCAGTTAGCGTACAGACATATTGACTCGTTAAAGGGACTGAGAGAAAACAGTCAGTGTACAGACATCTCCCCTAGGTCGAGGGAACCAGAGACATCAGTCAGTGTTCAAACATCGCCCTGAGAGAGTAGGGAGAGACACAAGTTAGTGTACAGATATCTCGCTGAGAAAAATAGATCTGAGACACCAGTCAGTGTACAGACATCTCCCTGAGCGAATTGGAGAGACACGGAAGTGTACAGATATCTCCCTGAGAAAGAGGGGACTATGAGTCCCAAGTCAGTCAGTGTACAGACAGCTCCCTGAGCGAGTATGGAGAGACACCAGTCAGTTTACAGATATCTCCCTGAGAAAGAGCGGTCTGTGAGACATCTGTCAAGTTGTCAAATATTTCCATGAGCGCGAGGGGCTGAGAAACACTAGTCAGTGCACAGTTATCACCGTGAGAGAGATGGAATGAGAAACGTTCGCCCTTATAAAAATATCTTCCTGAGGGAGAGAGCGCTGAGAGACAAAAGTCTGTGTATAAATACATCCCTGAGGGTAAGGGGCTGAGAGGCACCAGAACATGTACAAATATACCAATCAGGAAGAGGCACAGAGAGACACCAGTCACTGTACAGATATCTCCGTGAGGATGAGGGACAGAGAGACACCCGTCAGTGTACAGGTATCAACCTGACGAAAGTGGGACTGAGAGGTACCAGTCAGTGTACAGATATCTCGCTGAGGGAGAGGGGTCTGAGAGACACAAGTCAGTGCACAGATATATCCGTGTGAGACACAATTCAGTGTTCACATATCTCTCAGGGGGAGGGGTGACTGAGAGAAAACATTCATTGTACAGATATCATTGTGAGGGAATGGCATAGAGAGAGGTCAGTCAGTGTGGAGATATCTCCCTTCGAGAGGGTGCTGACAGACACCAGTCCCTTTAATGATATCTCCCTGTGAGAAAATCACTGAGAAGTATCAGTCAGTGGACAGCTACTTCCCCGAGAGAGAGGACTGAGAGACACCTGTCTGTTTACAGACATCTCACTGAAGGAGCGGGACTGGAAGCCAATAGTCAGTGTACAGATTTCTTCCCTATGAGAGGTTCAAAGAGTGAACATTCAGTGTACAGATATCTCGCTGATGGAGAGGGGCTGGGAGACACCATTCATTGTACAGAAAACTCCCTGAGGATGAGAGTCTGAGAGATACCAGTCAGCGTACATATATCTCCTTGTGAGACATCAGTTTGTGTATCTGAGAGAGGGGATGCAGCGGCCCCAGTTAGTGTACAGATATCTCCCTGTGGGACACCAGTCAGTGCAAAGAGGGTAATGGTGAGGGAGACACCACTCATTGAGCAGACATCTCCCTGAGCGAGAGAGGACTGAGAGACACCAGTATGTGTCGATACATCACCCCGAGAGTCAACATAAATTAAAAAGACATCTCCCTGAGACAGAGAGATTGAGTGAGATATCACATAGAGGGAGAGGAGGTGAGAGACAACAGAAAGTGAACCGATATCCCCCTGAGGGATCGGCACAGAGAGACAATCAGTGTTAAGATATTTCCCTCATGGAGAGGGACTGATTGACACCAGTCAGTGTAAAGATATTTCCTTCGTGGAAAGGGACTGAGGGACACCAGTCAGTTTACAGATAACTCCCTTAAAGAGAAGCAATGACAGACACCAGGCAGTGAACATATATCTCCCCATGACATAGTAGTCAGCGTACAGATATCTCCCTGAGGGAGAGGGACTGAGAGACACCAGTCAGTTCACTGTTATCTCCCTTTGCGAGAGGGACTGAGAGATACCAATCCGGGTACAGGTATCTCGCGCAGGGAGAGGGACTGAGAGACACCAGTCAGTGTACAGGTATCTCCCACAGGGAGAGCGACTGAGAGACAAAGGTCATGTTTCCTAACTTCTCCCCGAGAAATATAATTGGGAGACACTAGTTAGTGCAATCATATCACCATGTGAGACAGGAGTCAGTGTATAGATATATCGGTGAGGAAATGGACAGAGCGATATCAGTGAGAGCACAAATATCTCCCCGAGGGAGAGGGAGACAGCAATCAGTGTACATATATCCCGCTCAGGGAGTGGGACTGAGAGACAACGATCAATTTCACGATTTTGAAATAAAAGAGATGGAAAGAGAGACACCAGTCAGCGGACAAGTATCTCCCTGAGAGACAACATAAATTATAAAGACATCTAGCTGAGAGAGAGTGGATTGAGAGACAGCAGTCAGTGTACAGATATCTCCTAGAGGGAGAGGGGACTGAGAGACACCAGTCAGTGTACAGATATCTCCTCGAGGGAGAGGGACTGAGAGACACCAGTCAATGTACAGATAACACCCTGAGGGAGAGGGACTGAGAGAGACAAGTCAGTTTACAGATATCTCCCTGAGGGAGAGTGACTGAGAGACAACAGTCAGTGTACATATATGTCAATGAGGGAGAGCGACTGAGAGACACCAGTCAGTGTACAGATATTTCCCGTGAGTGAGAGGGACTGAGAGACACCAGTCAGTGTACAGATATTTCTCTGAGGGAAAGGGACTGAGAGACCAGTTAGTGTAAAGATATCTCCCTGAGCGGGAGGGACAGAGAGACACCAGTCAGTGTACAGATATCTCCTTGCGAAGAGCGACTGAGAGACACCAGTCAATGTACATATACCTCCCTGAGAGGGTGGGACTAACGGACACCAGTCAGCCTACAGATATCGCTCTGAGAGAGAGAACTGGGAGCGACCATTCAGTTTGCAGGGAATTCCCTGAGGATGAAGGACTGGGGGACAACAATCAGTGTACATACATCTCCCTCACTGAAAGTGACTTAGAGACATCAGTCAGTTTACTGATATCTCCCTTTGAGAGAAGCAATGAGAGACACCAATCAGTCCACAGATATTTCCCTGAGAGTGGGGACAATGAGACAGGTGTCTACGTACAGATTTCACCCTTTACGAGAGGGAATTGGAGGTACCAGTCAGCGTAAAAATGTCTCCCTGAGGGTGCGGGACTGAGAGTCACCAGAAAGTGTACAGATATCACACTGAGAGGGAGGAACAGAAAGACACCAGTCAGTGTACAGATATCTCTCTGAGGGAGATGGACTGAGAGATTACAATCAGTGTACAGATATGTACTGAGGGAGAGGGACTGAGAGACACTAGTCAGTGTACAGACATCTCCTTCAGGGAGAGGTACTGAGAGACGCCAGACATTGTACAGACATCACCCTGAGAGGCAGGGAATGAGAGACACCAGTCAGTGTACAGATATCTCTCTGAGGGAGAGTGACTGAGAGAAATCCGTCAGTGCACATATGTGTACCTGAGGGAGAGGAACTGAGAGACAACAGTCAGTGTACAGATATGTCCATGAGAGACACCAGTTAGTTTACTTATATCTCCCTCAGAGGGAGGGACTGAGAGACACCAGTCAGTGTACAGATATCTCCGAGAGGGAAAGGGACTCAGAGACACCAGTCAATGTACAGATAACACCCTGAGGGAGAGGGACTGAGAGAGACAAGTCAGTTTACAGATATCTCCCTGAGGGAGAGGGGAGTGAGCGACACCATTCTGTGTACAGATATCTCCCTGAGAGTGAGGGCTGTGAGGCACCAGTCAGTGTACAGATATCACACTGAGAGGGAGGGACTGAGAAAGACCATTCACAGTACAGATATCTCTCTGAGGGAGAGGGCTGAGAGACACCAGTCAGTATACAGATATCTCCCTGAGGGAGAGGGGCGGAGAGACTCCAGTTAGTGTGCAGATATCTCCCTGAGTGAGTGGACTGAGAGACACCAGTCAGTGTACAGATATCACCCTGAACGCGAGGGACAGAGAGACACCAATCAGTGTGCAGACATCTCCCTGAGGGAGAGGGACTGAGATACACCAGTCAATGTGCAGATATCTCCCTGAGGGAGAGGGACTGAGATACACCAGTCAGTGTACAGATATTTCACTGAGGGAGAGGGACTGAGAGACACCAGTCAATGTACAGATATTTCTCTGAGGGACCAGGACTGAGAGACCAGTTAGTGTAAAGATATCGCCCTGAGCGGGAGGGACAGAGAGACACCAGTCAGTGTACAGATATCTCCTTGCGGAAGAGCGACTGAGAGACAACAGTCAATGTACATATCTCTCCCTGAGAGGGTGGGACTAAGGGACACCAGTCACCCTACAGATATCGCTCTGAGAGAGAGAACTGGGAGCGAAGATTCAGTTTGCAGGGAATTCCCTGAGGATGGAGGACTGGGGGACAACAATCAGTGTACATACATCTCCCTCAATGAAAGTGACTGAGAGACATCAGTCAGTTTACTGATATCTCCCTTTGAGAGAAGCAATGAGAGACACCAATCAGTCCACACATATTTCCCTGAGAGTGGGGACAATGTGACAGGTGTCGACGTACAGATTTCACCCTTTGCGAGAGGGAATTGGAGAAACCAGTCAGCGTAAAAATTTCTCCCTGAGGGAGAGGGACTGAGAGACACCAGTCAGTGTACAGATATCTCCTAGAGGGAGAGGGACTGAGAGACACCAGTCAATGTACAGATAACACCCTGAGGGAGAGGGACTGAGAGAGACAAGTCAGTTTACAGATATCTCCCTGAGGGAGAGTGACTGAGAGACAACAGTCAGTGTACAGATATTTCCCTGAGGGAGAGGGACTGAGAGACACCAGTCAGTGTACAGATATTTCTCTGAGGGAAAGGGACTGAGAGACCAGTTAGTGCAAAGATATCGCCCTGAGCGGGAGGGACAGAGAGACACCAGTCAGTGTACAGATATCTCCTTGAGGAAGAGCGACTGAGAGACAACAGTCAATGTACATATCTCTCCCTGAGAGGGTGGGACTAAGGGACACCAGTCACCCTACAGATATCGCTCTGAGAGAGAGAACTGGGAGCGACCATTCAGTTTGCAGGGACTTCCCTGAGGATGGAGGACTGGGGGACAACAGTCAGTGTACATACATCTCCCTCAATGAAAGTGACTGAGAGACATCATTCAGATTACTGATATCTCCCTTTGAGAGAAGCAATGAGAGACACCAATCAGTCCACACATATTTTCCTGAGAGTGGGGACAATGTGACAGGTGTCTACGTACAGATTTCACCCTTTGCGAGAGGGAATTGGAGAAACCAGTCAGCGTAAAAATGTCTCCCTGAGGGAGAGGGACTGAGAGACACCAGTCAGTGTACAGATATCTCCTAGAGAGAGAGGGACTGAGAGACACCAGTCAGTGTACAGATAACACCCTGAGGGAGAGGGACTGAGAGAGACAAGTCAGTTTACAGATATCTCCCTGAGGGAGAGTGACTGAGAGACAACAGTCAGTGTACAGATATTTCCCTGAGGGAGAGGGACTGAGAGACACCAGTCAGTGTACAGATATTTCTCTGAGGGAAAGGGACTGAGAGACCAGTTAGTGTAAAGATATCTCCCTGAGCGGTAGGGACAGAGAGACACCAGTCAGTGAACAGATATCTCCTTGCGAAGAGCGACTGAGAGACACCAGTCAATGTACATATATCTCCCTGAGAGGGTGGGACTAACGGACACCAGTCAGCCTACAGATATCGCTCTGAGAGAGAGAACTGGGAGCGACCATTCAGTTGGCAGGGAATTCCCTGCGGATGAAGGACTGGGGGACAACAATCAGTGTACATACATCTCCCTCACTGAAAGTGACTGAGAGACATCAGTCAGTTTACTGATATCTCCCTTTGAGAGAAGCAATGAGAGACACCAATCAGTCCACAGATATTTCCCTGAGAGTGGGGAAAATGTGACAGGTGTCTACGTACAGATTTCACCCTTTACGAGAGGGAATTGGAGATACCAGTCAGCGTAAAAATGTCTCCCTGAGGGAGAGGGACTGAGAGTCACCAGTAAGTGTACAGATATCACACTGAGAGGGAGGAACGGAGGGACACCATTCAGTGTACAGATATCTCTCTGAGGGAGAGGGACTGAGAGATTACAATCAGTGTACAGATATGTACTGAGGGAGAGGGACTGAGAGACACTAGTCAGTGTACAGACATCTCCTTCAGGCAGAGGTACTGAGAGACGCCAGACAGTGTACAAACATCACCCTGAGAGGCAGGGAATGAGAGACACCAGTCAGTGTACAGATATCTCTCTGAGGGAGAGCGACTGAGAGAAATCCGTCAGTGCACATATGTGTCCCTGAGGGAGAGGAACTGAGAGACAACAGTCAGTGTACAGATATGTCATGAGGGAGAGCAACAGAGAGACACCAGTTAGTTTATTTATATCTCCCTCAGAGGGAGGGACTGAGAGACACCAGTCAGTGTACAGATATCTACGAGAGGGAGAGGGACTGAGAGACACCAGTCAATGTACAGATAACACCCTGAGGGAGAGGGACTGAGAGAGACAAGTCAGTTTACAGATATCTCCCTGAGGGAGAGTGACTGAGAGACACCCGTCAGTGTACAGATATCTCCCTGAGGGAGAGGGTCAGAGAGACACCAGACAGCGTACAGATATCACCCTGAGGGAGAGGGGACTGAGCGACACCATTCTGTGTACAGATATCACCCTGAGAGTGAGGGCTGTGAGACACCAGTCAATGTACAGATATCACACTGAGAGGGAGGGACTGAGAAACACCAGTCACAGTACAGATATCTCTCTTAGGGATAGGGCTGAGAGACACCAGTCAGTATACAGATATCTCCCTGAGGGAGAGGGGCGGAGAGACTCCAGTTAGTGTACAGATATCTCCCTGAGGGAGTGGACTGAGAGACACTAGTCAGTGTACAGATATCACCCTGAGCGGGGGGGACAGAGACACACCAATCAGTGTGCAGATATCTCCCTGAGGGAGAGGGACTGAGATACAACAGTCAATGTGCAGATATCTCCCTGAGGGAGAGGGACTGAGAGACACCAGTCAGCGTACAGATATCTCCCTGAGGGAGAGGGACTGAGAGACACCAGTCAGCGTACAGATATCTCCCTGAGGGAGAGGGACTGAGAGAAACCAGTCAGTGTACAGATATCTCCCTGAGGGAGAGGGGACTGAGAGACACCAGTCAGTGTACAGATATCTCCCAGAGGGAGAGGGACTGAGAGACACCAGTCTGCGTACAGATATCTCCCTGATAGGGAGGGACTGAGAAATACCAGTCAGCGTACAGATATCTCCCTGAGAAGGAGGGCTGTGAGACACCAGCCAGTGGACAAATATCTCCCTGAGAGGCAGGGAATGAAAGGCACCAGTCAGTGTACAGATTTCTCCCAGAGGTAGAGGGACTGAGAGATACCCATCAGTGCACATATATGTCCCTGAGGGAGAGTAACTGGGAGACAACAGTCAGTGTACAGATATGTCCATGAGGGAGAGCGACTGAGAGACACAGTCAGTGCACAGATATTTCACTGAGGGAGAGGGACTGAGAGACTCCAGTCAGTGTACAGATATTTCTCTGAGGGACAGGGACTGAGAGAACAGTTAGTGTAAAGATATCTCCCTTAGCGTGAGGGACAGAGAGACACCAGTCAGTGTACAGATATCTCCTTGCGGAAGAGCGACTGAGAGACAACAGTCAATGTACATATATCTCAATGAGAGGGTGGGACTAAGGGACACCAGTCAGCCTACAGATATCGCTCTGAGAGAGAGAACTGGGAGCGACCATTCAGTTTGCAGGGAATTCCCTGAGGATGAAGGACTGGGGGACAACAATCAGTGTACATACATCTCCCTCAATGAAAGTGACTGAGAGACATCAGTCAGTTTACTGATATCTCCCTTTGAGAGAAGCAATGAGAGACACCAGTCAGTCCACAGATATTTCCCTGAGAATGGGGACAATGTGACAGGTGTCTACGTACAGATTTCACCCTTTGCGAGAGGGAATTGGAGAAACCAGTCAGTGTAAAAATGTCTCCCTGAGGGAGAGGGACTGAGAGTCACCAGTATGTGTACAGATATCACACTGAAAAGGAGGATCGGAGAGACACCAGTCAGTGTACAGATATCTCTCTGAGGGAGCGGGACTGAGAGATACCAGTCAGTGTACTGATATCACCCTGAGAGTGAGGGACTGAGTGACACCAGTCAGTGTACAGATATCTCCCTGAGGGAGAGGGATTGAGAGAAACCAGTCAGTGTACAGATATCTCCCTGAGGGAGAGGGACTGGGAGACAGCAGTCAGTGTACAGCTGTCTCCCTGAGAGGGAGGTACTGAGAGACACCATTCAGTGTAATTATATCTCACTGAGGGAGAGGGACTGAGAGACACCAGTCAGTGTGCAGATATCTCCCTGAGAGGGTGCAACTGAGAGACGCCAGTCAGTGTATAGATGTTTCCCTGAGGGAGAGGGATTGACAGATACCAGTCATTGAACAGATATCATCCTGATGGAGAGGGATTAAGAGACATTACTCAATGTACAGATATCTCCCTGAGGGAGAGTGGACTGAGAGACACCAGTCAGTGAACAGATATCTCCGAGAGAGGGAGCGACTGAAAGACGCCAGTCACTGTACAGATATCTCCCTGAGGGAGAGGGAACGAGAGACACCAGTCAGGGTACAGATATCACCCTGAGATTGAGGTAATGAGAGACACCAGACAATGTACAAATATCTCATTGAGGGATAGGGACTGAGAGACACCAGTCAGTGTACACATATCACCCTGAGAGGGAGGGACTGAGAGACACCAGTCATTGTACAGATGTGTCCTGAGGGAGAGGGACTGCGAGTCATCAGTCAGTATACAGATAGCACCCTGAGAGGGAAGGACTGAGAGGCATCAGTCAGTGTACAGATATTTCCCTGAGGGAGAGGGACTGAGAGACACCAGTCAGTGTACAGATATCTTAGTGAGAGGTAGTTTCTGAGAGACACCAGTCAGTGTACACATATCTCCCAGAGGGAGTGGGAAATTTGAGGCAACATTCAGTGTACAGATATATATCCCGAAGGGATAGTGACTGAGTGACCAGTCACTATACAGATAACTCCCAGAGGGAAATGGACTGAGAGACCAGTCAGTGCACGGATATCGCCCTGAGAGACAAGAGACTGAGAGACATCAGTCAGTGTACAGATATCACCCTGAGGGAGAGGGACTGACGAACACCAGTCAGTTTATAGATATCACCCAGAGGGAGAGGGACTAAGAGACATCAGTCAATGTACAAATATCTCCCTGAGAGATAGATTGACTGAGCGACTTCAGTCAGTGTACAGATATCTTCCTGAAAGGAAGGGATTGAGAAAAACAAGTCAGTGAACAGATATCACCCTGAGAGGGAGCGACTGAGAGATACAAGTCAGTTTACAGATATGTCCCTGTGGGAGTGGGACTGAGAGGCACCAGTCAGTGTATAGATATGTCCCTGAGGGAGAGAGACTGAGAGACAGCAATCAGTGTACAGGTATGTCCCTGATGGAGGGGGACAGAGAGACACCAGTCAGTGGGCAGATATGTCCCTGAGAGAGAGGGACTGAAAGAGCAGCCAGTTTAATGATATATCTCTGAGAGTCAGAGAGTCTGAGAGTCATCAGTCAGTGTATAGATATCTCCCTGAGGGAGAGGGACGGAGAGACACCAGTCAATGTAAAGTTATCACCATGAGTGAGATGGATTGAGAGACACCAGTCAGTGTACAGATATCTCCCTGAGAGGGAGCAACTGAGAGACGCCAGTCAGTGTACAGATATTTACGTGAGGGAGAGGGACTGTGAGACACCAGTCAGTGTACAGATATCACCCTCAGAGGCAGATAATTGAGAGACATCAGTCAGTGTACAGACCTCTCCCTGAGGGAAAGGGACTGAGAGATACCCGTCAGTGCACTTATATATCTCTGAGGGAGAGGGACTGAGAGACACCAATCAATGTACAGATATGTCCAACGGGGAGAGCGACTGAGAGACACCAGTCAGTTTACTGATATCTCCCTGAGAGAGATGGACTGAGATACACCAGTAAGTGTACAGATATGTGCCTGAGGGCCAGGACTGAGAGACCAGTCAATGTACAGATATCTCGCTGAGAAGAGAGACTGAGAGACACCAGCCTGTGTGCAGATATCTTTCTGACAGAGAGTGGACTGAGATACAGCAGTCAGTGTACAGATAACTATCTGAGAGATTGGGGACTTCGGGACAGCAGGCAGTATACAGATATCTTGCTGAGGGAGAGGGGACTGAATGACACCGGTCTGTGTACAGAGATCTCCGTGAGGGAGAGTTCCTGAGAGCACCAGTCAGTGTACAGATATATCCCTGAGGGAGAGTGACTGAGAGACACCAGTGAGGGTACAGTTATCACACTTGGAGTGAGGGACTGAGAGATACACGCCAGTGTACAGATATGTCCCTGAGTGCGAGGGACTGAGAGACACCTGTCAGTGTACAGATATGTTCCTGAGGGACAAGGACTGAGGGACCAGCCAGATTAAAGCTATCTCCCTGAGAGTCAGAGAGAATGAGAGTCATCAGTCAGTGTACAGATATCTACCTGAGGGAGAGGGACTGTGATACACCAATCAGTGTACATATATCTCCCTAAGGGAGAGGGACTGAGAGTCACCAGTCAGTGTACAGATATCTCCCTAAGGGAGCGGGACTGAGAGACACCAGTTAGTGTACAGATATCTCCCTGAGAGTCAGAGAGATTGAGAGTCATCAGTCAGTGTACAGATATCTACCTGAGAGACAGAGAGACTGAGAGACACCAGTCAGTGTACAGATATCTCCCTGAGAGTCAGAGAGATTGAGAGTCATCAGTCAGTGTACAGATATCTACCTGAGAGACAGAAAGACTGAGAGACACCAGTCAGTGTACAGATATCTCCCTAAGGGAGCGGGACTGAGAGACACCAGTTAGTGTACATATATCTCCCTGAGAGACAGAGAGACTGAGAGACAGCAATCAGTGTACAGATATCTCCCTGAGGGAGAGGTACTGAGAGACACCAGTCAGTGTACATATATCTCCCTAAGGCAGAGGGACTGAGAGACACCAGTCAGTGTACAGATATCTCCCTGAGAGACAGAGAGACGGAGAGACACCCGTCAGTGTACAGATATCTCCCTGAGGGAGAGTGACTGAGTGATAAGTCAGAGTACAGATATCTCCCTGAGGGAGAGGGACTGAGAGTCACCAGTCGCAGTGCAGATATCTCCCTGAGGTAGATAGGACTAAGGGACACCAGTCATTGTACAGATATCTCCCTGAGAGATTCTGGACTTCGAGGCACCAGTCAGTATACAGATATCTCCGTGAGGGAGAGGGGACTGAATGACACCGGTAAGTGTACAGATATATCCGTGAGGTAGAGGGATTTGAGAGATACCAGTCACTGTACAGATAACACCCTGAGGGAGAGGGACTGAGAGACCAGTCAGTATACAGATATGTCCCAGAGGGAGAACGACTGGCAAACAACAATCAGTGTACAGATATGTCCCTGAGGGAAATGGACTGAGAGACCGGTCAGTGTACAGATATCTTCCTGAGAGCGATGGTCTGAGAGACGCCATCAGTATAAAGATATGTCCCTGAAAGAGAGGGGCTGAGATGCTATGAGGCTGCAGAGTGATTTCGATAGGTTAGATGAGTGGGCAATTGCATGGCGGATGAAGTATAATGTGGATAAATGTGAGGTTATCCACTTTGGTGGTAAAAACAGAGAGACAGACTGTTTTCTGAATGGTGACAGATTCGGAATAGGGGAGGTGCAACGAGACCTGGGTGTCATGGTACATCAGTCATTGAAGGTTGGCATGCAGGTACAGCAGGTGGATAAGAAAGCAAATGGCATGTTAGCCTTCATAGCGAGTGGATTTGAGTATCGATCAGGGATGTGTTGCTACAGTTGTACAGGGCCTTGGTGAGGCCACACCTGGAGTATTGTGTACAGTTTTGATCTCCTAACCTGAGGAAGGAAATTCTTGCTATTGAGGGATTGCAGCAAAGATTCACCAGACTGAATCCCGGGATGGCGGGATTGACATATCAAGCAAGATTGGATCAACTGGGCTTGTATTCACTGGAGTTCAGAAGAATGAGTGAGGATCTCATAGAAACGTTTAAAATTCTGACGAGTTTAGACAGGTTAGATGCAGGAAAAATGATCCGAATGTTGAGGAAGTCCAGAACCAGGGGACACAGTCTAAGGATAAGGGGTAAGCCATTTAGGACCGAGATGAGGAGAAACTTCTTCACCCAGAGAGTGGTGAACCTGTGGAATTCTCTACGACAGAAAGTTGCTTAGGCCAATTCACTAAATATATTCAAAAAGGAGTTAGAGTTCGTCCTTACTACTAGCGGGGATCAAGGGGTATGGCGAGAAAGCAGGAAAGGGTAACTGAGGTTGCATGTTGAGCCATGAACACATTGAATGGCGGTGCAGGCTCGAAGGACCGAATGGCCTATTCCTGCACCTATTTTCTATGTTTCTATGTTTCTATCTCCTTGAGGGAGAGGGACTGAGAGACACAAGTCAGTTTCCACATTTGACCATGAGAGGGAGGTACTGAGAGACACCAGTGTACAGATATCTCCCTGAGGGAGACGGACTGAGAGACACCAGACACTGAACAGATATCTCCCTGAGGGAGAGGGAATGACAGACACCAGTCCGTGTACATATATCTCATTAATGGAGAGGGACTGAGAGATACCCGTCAGTGTACATCTAAGACCGTGAGGGAGAGGAACTGAGAGACACCAGTCATTGTACAGATATATGCCTTAGAGAGAGGGACTGAGAGTCATCAGTCTGTGTACAGCTATCTCCCTGAGGGTGAGGGGACTGAATGACACTGGTCAGTGTACAGATATTTCCCTGAGGGAGAGGGACTGAGAGACAGCAGTCTGTGTACAGATATCTCCCTGAGGGAGAGGGACTGCAAGACATCAGTGAATGTACAGATATCTTCCTGAGAGGGAGTGACTGAGAGACACCAGTCAGTGTACAGATATCACCCTGAGAGGGAGGGATGGAGAGAAATCCGTCAGTGTACAGATATCTCCCAGAGGGAGAAGGACTGTGAGATACAAGTCAGTGTACTGATATGTCCCTGAGGGAGAGCGAGTGAGAGATATCAGTCAGTCGACTGATATCTCCGTGGGAGCGAGGGACTGAGAGACACCCGTCAGTGCACCGATATCTCCCAGAGGGAGAGGGACTGAGACACAGGCAGATTACAGAAATGTCCCTGAGGGAGAGGGACTGAGAGACGAGCCAGTGCAAAGATATCTCCCTGAGAGACAGAGAGACTGAGAGACATCAGTCAGTGTACAGATATCTATCTGAGGGAGAGGGATTGAGAGACACCAGTCAGTGTACAGATATCACCCTGAGGGAGACGAACTTAGAGATATCCGTCAGTGCACAGATATCTCCCTGAGAGGGAGCAACTGAGAGACGCCAGGCAGTGTACAGATGACTCCCTGATGGAGAGGGAATTAGAGACAGCAGTCAGTGTACAGATCTTACCCTGAGAGGGAGGTACTGAGAAAAAACAGTCAGTGTATAGATATCTCCCTTAGGGAGAGAGACGTAGAGACACCAGTCAGTGAAAAGATATCGTCCTAAGAGGGAGGGACTGAGAGACACCAGTCAGTGTACAAACATCACACTGAGAGAGAGGTACTGAGAGACACCAGTCAGCGTACAGATATCTCGCTGAGGGAGAGGGACTGAGAGACGCCAGTCAGTGTTAAAAAAAAGCCTGAGAGGGAGGGACTGAGAGACAACAGTCAGTGTACAGATATGTCGCTGGGGGAGGGGGAATGAGAGATACCAGTCAGTGTACAGATAAGTCCATGAGAGAGAGGGACTGAGAGACACAAGTCAGTGTACTGATATCTCCATGAGAGTGAGGATTGAGAGAAACCAGTCAGTGTACAGATATCACCCTCAGAGGCATTAATGTGAGACACCAATCAGTGTACAGATATCTCCCTGAGAGGGAGGGACTGAGAGACACCATTCAGTGTACAGATATGTCGCTGGGGAAGGGGGACTGAGAGTTACAGCTCAGTGTACTGATATGTCCCTGAGGGAGAGGAACTGAGAGATACCAGTCAGTGTACAGATATGTCCCTGAAAGAGAGGGACTGAGAGACACCAGTCAGTGTACAGATATCTCTGTGAGAGGGAGGGAGTGAGAGACACCAGTCAGTGCACAGAAATCACCCTGAGGGAGAGGGACTGAGAGGCACCAGTCAGTGTATAGATATGTCCCTGAGAGGGAGCAACTGAGAGATGCTATTCAGTGTGCAGATATCTCCAAGAGGGAGAGGGACTGAGAGACACAAGGCAGTGTACAGATACGTCCCTGAGGGAGAAGGACTGAGAGACCAGCCAGTGCAAAGTTATCTCCCTGAGAGACAGAGAGACTAAGAGACATCAGTCAGTGCACATATATCTCTCTAAGGGCAGGAATTGAGACACACCAGTCAGTGAACAGATTATTCCCTGAGGGAGAGGGACTGACAGACAGCAGTCAGTGTATAGATATTACCCTGAGAGGGAGGTACTGAAAAGAAACAGTGAGTGTATAGACATCTCCCTCAGGGAGAGAATCTAAAAGACACCAGTCAGTGAACAGATATCGACCTGAGAGGGAGGGACTGAGAGACACCAGTCTGTGTACAGATATCACTCTGAGTGGGAGGTACTGAGAGACACCAGTCAGTGCACAGATATTACCCTGAGAGGGAGTTACTGAGAAAAAACAATCAGTTTATAGATATCTCCCTTCGGGAGAGGGACTAAGAGACACCAGTCAGTGAATAGACATCACCCTGTGTGGAAGGTACTGAGAGACACCAGTCAGTGTACAGATATCGCCCTGAGAGGGAGGGATTGAGAGACTCCAGTCAGTGTACAAACATCACACTGAGAGAGACGTACTGTGAGACACCAGTCAGTGTACAGATATCTCGCTGAGGGAGAGGGATTGAGAGACGCCAGTCAGTGTTCAGAAAACCCCTGTGAGGGAGGGACTGAGTGAGACCAGTCAGTGTACTGATATGTCGCTGGGGGAGAGGGACTGAGAGACACCAGTCAGTGTCTAGATATCTCCGTGAGAGATTGGGGACTTCGAGACACCAGTCAGTATACAGATAACTACCAGAGGGAAAGGGGTCAGAATGACACTGGTCAGTGTATAGATATCTACGTGAGGGAGAGGGACTGAGCGACACCAGTCAGTGTACAGATATCTCCCTGAGGGAGAGGGACTGCAAGACATCAGTGATTTTACAGAAAACTACCTGAGAGGGAGGGACTCAGATACACCAGTCGGTGTACAGATATCACTCTGAGAGGGAGGGACTGAGAGATACAGCTCAGTGTACTGATATGTCCCTGATGGAGAGGGACTGAGAGATACCATTCAGTGTACAGATATTTCCTTCGGGGAGAGGGACTGAGTGAGAAGTCATTGTACAAATATCACCCTGAGAAACAGAGAGACTGAGGCAGATCAGTCAGATTGCAGATATCTCCCTGAGGGAGAGGGACGGAGAGCCACCAGTCAGTGTATAGATATGTCCCTGAGGGAGCAACTGAGAGATGCTATTCAGTGTACAGATATCTCCAAGAGGGAGAGGGACTGAGAGACCAGCCAGTGCAAAGTTATCTCCCTGAGAGACAGAGAGACTAAGAGACATCAGTCAGTATACATATATCTCTCTAAGGGCAGGAATTGAGACACACCAGTCAGTGTACAGATATCACTCTGAGGGAGAGGGACATAGAGACACCAGTCAGTGCACAGATATCTCCCAGAGAGGGAGCAACTGAGAGACGCCAGCCAGTGAACAGATTATTCCCTGAGTGAGAGGGACTGACAGACATCAGTCCGTGTACAGATATTACCCTGAGAGGGAGCTACTGAAAAGAAACAGTGAGTGTATAGATATCTCCCTCAGGGAGAGAATCTAAAAGACACCAGTCAGTGAACAGATATCGACCTGAGAGGGAGGGACTGAGAGACACCAGTCAGTGTACAGACATCACTCTGAGTGGGAGGTACTGAGCGACACCAGTCAGCGCACAGATATTACCCAGAGAGGGAGGTACTGACAAAAAACAATCGGGGTTTATAGATATCTCCCTTAGGGAGAGGGACTAAGAGACAACAGTCAGTGAACAGACATCACCCTGAATGGGAGGTACTGAGTGACACCAGTCAGTGTACAGATATCTCCCTGAGGGAGAGGGACTGACAGACAGCAGTCAGTGCACAGATATTACCATGAGAGTGAGGTACTGCGAAAAAAAAAAAGTTTATAGATATCTCCCTTAGGGAGAGGGACTAAGAGACACCAGTCAGTGAACAGATATCGCCCTGAGAGGAAGGGATTGAGAGACTCCAGTCAGTGTACAAATATCACACTGAGAGAGACGTACTGAGAGACACCAGTCAGTGTACAGATATCTCGCTGAGGGAGAGGGACTGAGAGACGCCAGTCAGTGTTCAGAAAACCCCTGTGATGGAGGGACTGAGAGACACCAGTCAGTTTACTGATATGTCGCTGGGGGAGAGGGACTGAGAGACACCAGTCAGTGTCCAGATATCTCCGTGAGAGATTGGGGACTTCGAGACACCAGTCAGTATACAGATATCTACCAGAGGGAAAGGGGACAGAATGACACTGGTCAGTGTATAGATATCTCCGTGAGGGAGAGTGACTGAGAGACACCAGTCAGTGTACAGATATCTCCCTGAGGGAGAGGGACTGCAAGACATCAGTGATTGTACAGAAAACTACCTGAGAGGGAGGGACTCAGATACACCAGTCCGTGTACAGATATCACTCTGAGAGGGCGGGACTGAGAGATACAGTTCAGTGTACTGATATGTCCCTGATGGAGAGGGACTGAGAGATACCATTCAGTGTACTGATATGTCCCTGAGGGAGAGGGACTGAGAGACACCAGTCAGTGTTCAGATATGTCCCTGAAAGAGAGGGACTGAGAGACAGCAGTCAGTGTACAGATATCTCCGTTAGAGATTGGGGACTTCGAGACACCAGTCAGTATACAGATATCTCCCTGAGGGAGAGGGGACAGAATGACACTGGTCAGTGTATAGATATCTCCGTGAGGGAGAGGGACTGAGAGACACCAGTCAGTGTACAGATATCTCCCTGAGGGAGAGGGACTGCAAGACATATGTGATTGTACAGAAAACTACCTTAGAGGGAGGGACTCAGAGACACCAGTCAGTGTACAGATATGTCGCTGGGGAAGGGGGACTGAGAGATACAGCTCAGTGTACTGATATGTCCCTGATGGAGAGGGACTGAGAGATACCAGTCAGTGTAGTGATATGTCCCTGAAAGAGAGGGACTGAGAGACACCAGTCAGTGTACAGATATCTCTGTGAGAGGGAGTGACTGAGAGACACCAGTCAGTGCACAGATATCACCCTGAGGAGAGGGACTAAGAGGCACCAGTCAGTGTATAGATATGTCCCTGAGAGGGAGCAACTGAGAGATGCTATTCAGTGTACAGATATCTCGCAGAGGGAGAGGGACTGAGAGACACCAGTCAGTGTACAGATATCTCCCTGAGGGAGAGGGACTGAGAGACACCAGTCAGTGTTCAGATATCACCCTGAGAGGGAGGGACTCAGAGACACCAGTCAGTGCACAGCTATGTCGTTGGAGGAGAGGAACTGAGCGATACCAGTCAGTGCGCAGATAAGTCCCTGAGAGAGAGGGACTGAGAGACAATAGTTAGTGTACAGATATCTCCATTAGATTGAGGGATTGGGAGACATCAGTCAGTGTACAGATATCACCCTCAGAGGCAGGGAATGAGAGACACCAGTCAGTGCACAGATATCTCCCTGAGGGAGATGGACGGAGAAATAACCCGTCAGTGCACATATCTATTCCTGAGCAAGAGGAACCGAGAGACACCAGTCAATGTACAGATATGTCCATGAGGGAGAGCGACTTGGAGACACCAGTCAGTGTACTGATATGTCCATGAGGGACAGAGACTGAGAGACACCAGTCAGTGTACAGATATCACACTGCGGGAGCGGGACTGAGAGACTCCAGTCAGTGAACAGATATCTCCATGAGGGTAAGGACTGAGAGACACCATTCATTTCACAGATATCTCCCTGAGGGAGAGGGACTGAGAGAAATCAGTCAGAGTGCAGATATCTCCCTGAGGAAAAGGGGCTGAGAGATACCAGTCAGTGTTCAGATATATCCCTGAAAGAGAGGGACTGAGAGACACCTGTCAGTGTTCGGATATTTGCGTGAGAGATGGTGGACTTCGAGACAGCAGTCAGTATACAGATATCTCCCTAAGGGAGTGGGGACAGAATGACACTGCTCAGTGTAGAGATATCTCCGTGAGCGAGAGGGACTGAGAGACACCAGTCAGTGTACAGATATCTCCCTGAGGGAGAGGGACTGAGAGACAACAGTCAGTGTACAGATATCTCCCTGAGAGACAGAGAGATTGAGAGATATCAGTGTAGAAATATCTTCCTGAGGGAGAGGGACTGAGAGACACCAGTCAGTGTATAGATATGTCCCTGAGAGGGAGCAACTGAGAGATGCTATTCAGTGTACAGATATCTCGCAGAGGGAGAGGGACTGAGAGAAATCAGTCAGAGTGCAGATATCTCCCTGAGGAAAAGGGGCTGAGAGATACCAGTCAGTGTTCAGATATATCCCTGAAAGAGAGGGACTGAGAGACACCTGTCAGTGTTCTGATATCTGCGTGAGAGATGGTGGACTTCAAGACAGCAGTCAGTATACAGATATCTCCCTAAGGGAGTGGGGACAGAATGACACTGCTCAGTGTAGAGATATCTCCGTGAGCGAGAGGGACTGAGAGACACCAGTCAGTGTACAGATATCTCCCTGAGGGAGAGGGACTGAGAGACAACAGTCAGTGTACAGATATCTCCCTGAGAGACAGAGAGACTGAGAGATATCAGTGTAGAAATATCTTCCTGAGGGAGAGGGACTGAGAGACACCAGTCAGTGTATAGATATCACCCTGAGAGAGCGGGACTGAGAGACAACATTCAGTGAACAGATATCTCCCTGAGGGGAAGGACTGAGGGACAGCATTCAGTGTACAAATATTTCGCTTCGGGAGAGGGACTGAGAGACACCAGTCAGTTTACAGATATCACTCTGAGAGGGAGGGACTGAGATACAACTCAGTGTCCTGATATTTCCCTGAGGGTGTGGGACTGAGAGACCAGTCAGTATACCGATATCTCCCAGAGGGAGAAGGACTGAGAGGCACCAGTCTGTGTACAGATATATCCCTGAGGGAAATGGACTGAGAGACGAGTCAGTGCACAGATATCTCCCTGAGCAACTGAATGACTGATAGTCATCAGTCAGTGTACATATATCTCTGTCAAGTAAAGGGATTGAGAGACACCAGTCAGTGTACAGATATCACCCTGAGGGAGCGAGACTGAGAGACACCAGTCAGTGTACAGATATCACCCTGAGGGAGAGGGACTGAGAGACTCAAGTCAGTGTCCAGATATCTACATGAGAGTGAAGGATTGAGGGACACCAGTCAGTGTACAGATATCACCCTTAGAGGCAGGGAATTAGAGACACCAGTCAGTGTACAGATATCTCCCTGAGGGAGATGGACTGAGAGATACCCGTCATAGTACATATCTATCTCTGGGCGAGAGGAACTGAGAGACACCAGTCAATGTACAGATATGTTCATGAGGGAGAGCGACTTGGAGACCAGTCACTGCAGATATCTCCCTGAGGAGAGCGACTGAGAGGCACCAGTCCGTGTACAGAAATGTCCATGAGGGAAAGGGACTGAGAGACACCAGTCAGTGAATAGAAATGTCCCTGAGGCACAGGCACTGCGAGACCAGCCAGTGCACCGATATCTCCCTGAGAGACAGAGAGACTGAGAGATATCAGTGTACAAATATCTTCCTGAGGGAGTGGGACTGAGAGACAACAGTCAGTGAACAGATATCTCCATGAGGGGAAGGACTGAGAGATACCAGTGAGAGTGCCGATATCTCCCTGAGATAGAGGACTGAGAGATACCAGTCAGTTTTCAGATATGTCCCTGAAAGAGAAAGACTGAGAGACACAAATCAGTGTACAGATATCTCCCTGAGGGAGAGGGCACAGAATGACACTGGTCAGTGTACAGAAATCTCCGAGAAGGAGAGGGACTGAGAGACACTAATCAGTGTGCAGATATCTCCCTGAGGGAGAGGGAGTGAGAGACACCAGTCAGTGTACAGATATCACTCAATAGGGAGGGACTGAGAGATACAAGTTAGTGTACTGATATCTCCCTGAGGGAGAGGGACTAAGAGATACAGTCAGTGTACAGATATGTCCCTGAAACAGACGACTGAGAGAGACAAGTCAGTGTACAGGTACCTCAGTGAGAGGGAGAGGGTCTGAGAGACACCAGTCAGTGTACAGATATATCTGTGAGAGAGAGGGACTGAGAGACACCCCTCAGTGTACAGATATCTATCTCAGGGAGTTGGACTGAGAAGCACCAGTCAGTGTGCAGATCTGTCCCTGAGGGAGAGGGATTGAGAGGCCTGTCAGTATACAGATATCTCCCAGAGGGAGAAGGACTGAGAGACACCAGTCAGGGAACAGATATCTCCCTGAGGGACAGGCACTGCGAGACCAACCAGTTTACAGATAACTCCCTGAGGGAGAGGTCTGAGAGACACAAAGCGAAGTACAGATATCTCCCTGACGGAGAGTGGATTGAGAGACACCAGTCAATGTACAGCTATCTCCCTGAGAGATTAGAGACTTCGAGAGAAAAGTCAGTATATAGATATATCCCTGAGGGAGAGGGACTGAGAGCCATAGTCAGTATACAGCAATCTCCCTGAAGGAGAGGGACTGAGAGTTACCAGTCAGTATACAGATATCTCCCTGAGGGAGTGGGACTGAGAAGCGCCATTCAGTGTACAGATATGTCGCTCAGTGAGTGGGTCTGAGTGACAGTCAGTATACAGATGCCTCCCAGAGGGAGAAGGATTAAGATACACCAGTCAGTGTACAGATATGTCACTGAGGGAAATGGACTGAGAGACTAGTCAGTGTACAGATTTCTCACTGAGGGTGGGGGACTGATTATACACCAAGTCGGAGTATAGGTATCTACCTGAGGAAGGGTGGACTGAGAGAAACCAGTCAGTGTACAGATATCTTCCTGAGAGATTGGGGACTTCGAGACACCAGTCAGTCTACAGATATCTCCCTGAGGGTGAGGGTATTGAATGACACCGGTCTGTGTAAAGATATCTCCGTGAGGGTGAGGGACTGAGCGACACCAGTCAGTTTACCGATATCTCCCTGAGACGGAGCAAATGAGAGGCGCCAATCAGTGTACAGATGTCTCCCTGAGAGAGAGGTACTGAGAGACACCAGTCAGTGTGTAGAAATCTCCCTGAGGGAGAGGGACTAAGAGACATCAGAAAGTTTACAGATATCTCACTGAGGAAGAGTGGACTGAGAGACACCATTCAGTGAACAGTTTTCTCCCTGAGAGGGAGGAACTGAGAGACACCAGTCAGTGCACAGATATTTGCCTGAGGTAGAGGGATTGAGAGATTCCAGTCAGTGTTCAAATATCAGCCTGAGAGGGAGGTACTGAGAAACACCAGTCACTGTACATCTGTGTCGCTGGGGAAAGGACCTGAGAGACTCAAGTCAGTGTACAGATATTTCCCGGAGGCAGAGGGATTGAGAGACTCCAGTCAGTGGACAGATATCACCATGAGGGAGCGGGAATGAGAGACAACAGTCAGTGAACAGATATCTCACTGAGAGAGAGAGACTGAGAGATACCAGTGAGAGTGCAGATATCTACCTGAGGTAGAGGGACTGAGAGATACCAGTCAGTTTTCAGATATGTCCCTGAAAGAGAAAGACTGAGAGACACAAGTCAGTGTACAGATATCTCCCTGAGGGAGAGCGACTGAGAGATACCAGTCAGTGTACAGATATTTCCCGGAGAGAGAGGGATTGAGATACTCCAGTCAGTGTACAGATATTAGCCTGAGAGGGAGGTACTGAGAAACACCAGTCAGTCTACAGATATCTGCCTGAGGGAGATGGACTGAGAGACACCAGTCAGTGTACAGATATTACCCTGAGGGAGAGGGATTGAGAGACTCCAGTCAGTGTACAGATATTAGCCTGAGAGGGAGGTACTGAGAAACACCAGTCAGTCTACAGATATCTGCCTGAGGGAGAGGCACTGAGAGACACCAGTCAGTGTACAGATGTGTCCTGAGGGAGAGGGACTTCGAGACAACAGTCAGTGAAATGCTATCTCCCTGAAAGGGAGGAACTGAGAGACCCCAGTCAGTGTACAGATATCTCCCTGAGGGAGAGGGACTGAGAGACACCAGTCAGTGTTCAGATATAACACTGAGAAGGAGGTACTGAGAGACACCATTCAGTGTACAGATATCTCCCTGAGGAAGAGGGCGAAAGAGGCACCATTCAGTGTACAGATATGTCCCTGAGGGAGAGGGACTCCATGAAGAGTCAGTGTCCAGATATCTCCCTGAGAGACAGAGAGACGGGAGACATCAGTCAGAGTACAGATATCTCCCTGAGGGAGAGGGACTGCAAGATACCAGAGGGTGTACAGATATCACCCTGAGTGTGAGTGGACTGAGATACACCAGTCAGTGTACAGACACCTTCCTGAGAGATTAGGGACTTCGAGACGCCAATCAGTATACAGATATCGCACTGAGGGAGAGGGGACTGAATGACACCGGTCTCTGTACAAATATCTCCATGAGGGAGATGGATTGAGAAGCCAGTCAGTTTACAGATATATCTCTGAAGCAGAGGGACTGAGAGACACCAGTTAGTGTACAGATATCTGCGTGAGAAATTGGGGACTTCGAGACACCAGTCAATATACAGATATCTCGCTGAGGGAGAGGGGGCAGAATCACACTGGTCAGTGTATAGATATCTCCATGAGGGAGAGGGACTGAGAGACACCAGTCAGTGTACAGATATCTCCCTGAGGGAGTGGGACTGACAGAAAGCAGTCAGTGTACAGATATCTTCCTGAGGGAGAGGGACTGCAAGGCATCAGTGATTGTAGAGAAATCTACCTGAGTGGGAGGGACTGAGAGACACCAGTCAGTGTACAGATATCACTTTGAGAGGGAGGGACTTAGAGATGCAACTCAGTGTACTGACATGTCCCTGAGGGAGAGGGACTGAGAGATACCAGTCAGTGTACAGATATGTCCCTGAAAGAGAGGGACTGCGAGACACCAGTCAGTGCACAGATATCCCTGTGAGTGGCAGGGACTGAGAGACACCAGTCAGTGCTCAAATATCACCCTGAGGGAGAGGGACTGAGAGGCACCATTCAGTGTACAGATATGTCCCTGAGGGTAAGGCTGAGAGACACCATTCAGTTTACAGATATCTCTCTGAGGGAGAGGGACTGAGAGACACCAGTGTACAGATATCCCTGTGAGTGGGAGGGACTGAGAGACACCAGTCAGTGTGCAGATATCATGCTGAGAGGGAGGGACTCAGAGACACCAATTAGTGTACAGATATGTCGTTGGGGGAGAGGGACTGAGAGATACCAGTCAGTGTACAGATAAGTCCCTGAGGGAGAGGGACTGAGAAAAACAGTCAGTGTACAGATATCTCAATAAGGGAGATGGACTGAGAGACACCATTCAGTGTACAGATATCACTCTGAGAGAGAGTGACTGAGAGATGCAACTCAGTGTCCTGATATGTCCCTGAGGGTGTTGGACTGAGACACCAGTCAGTATACAGATATCTCCCAGGGGGAGTAGGATTGAGAGGCACCAGACTGTGTACAGATATATCCCTGAGTGAAATGGACTGAGAGGCGAGTCATTGCACAGATATCTCCCTGAGAGACTGAGTGACTAATAGACATCAGTCACTGTACAGATATCTCACTCAAGGAAAGGGATTGAGAGACACCAGTCAGTGTACAGATATCACCCTGAGGGAGAGGGACTGAGAGACACAAGTCAGTTCACAGATATCGCCCTGAGAGGGAGCAACTGAGAGACGCCAGTCAGTGTACAGATGTCTCCCTGAATGAGAGGGACTGAGAGACTCAAGTCAGTGTACAGATATCTCCATGAGAGTGAAGGATTGAGGGAAACCAGTCAGTGTACATATATCACCCTCAGAGGCAGGGAATGAGAAACACAAGTCAGTGTACAGATATCTCCATGAGGGAGATGCACTGAGAGATACCCGTCATAGTACATATCTATCCCGGGGCGAGAGAAACTGAGAGACACCAGTCAATGTATAGATATGTTCATGATGGGGAGCGACTTAGATACCAGTCACTGCAGATATCTCCCTGAGGAGAGCGAGTGAGAGACACCAGGCCGTGTACAGTTATGTCCATGGGGGAAAGGGACTGAGAGACACCAGTCAGTGAACATAAATGTCCCTGAGGCACAGGAACTGCGAGACCAGCAAGTGTACCGATATCTCCCTGAGAGACAGAGAGACTGAGAGATATCAGTGTACAAATATCTTCCTGAGGGAGAGGGACTGAGAGACACCAGTCAGTGTACAGATATCACCATGAGGGAGCGGGACTGAGAGACAACAGTCAGTGAACAGATATCTCCCTGAGAGAGAGAGATCAGAGATACAGTGAGAGTGCAGATATCTACCTGAGGTAGAGGGACTGAGAGATACCAGTCAGTTTTCAGATATGTCCGTTTAAGAGAAAGACTGAGAGACACAAGTCAGTGTACAGATATCTCCCTGAGGGAGAGGGACTGAGAGATAACATTCAGTGTACAGATATTTCCCGGAGAGAGAGGGATTGAGAGACACCAGTCAGTGTTCAGATATTTCCCTGAGGGAGAGGGATTGAGAGACTCCAGTCAGTCTACCGATATTAGCCTGAGAGGGAGGTATTGAGAAACACCTGTCAGTCTACAGATATCTGCCTGAGGGAGAGGCACTGAGAGACAGCAGTCAGTGTAGAGATGTGTCCTGAGGTAGAGGGACTTCGAGACAACAGTCAGTGAAAAGCTATCTCCATGAAAGGGAGGTAGTGAGAGACACCATTCAGTGTACAGATATCTCCCTGAGGGAGAGGGCGAAAGAGGCACCATTCAGTGTACAGATATGTCCCTGAGGGAGAGGGACTCTGTGAAGAGTCAGTGTCCAGATATCTCCCTGAGAGACAGAAAGACGGGAGACATCAGTCAGAGTACAGATATCTCCCTGAGGGAGAGGGACTGCAAGATACCAGTGGGTGTACAGATATCACCCTGAGTGTGAGTGGACTGAGATGCACCAGTCAGTGTTCAAATATCACACTGAGAAGGAGTACTGAGAGACACCATTCAGTACAGATATCTCCCTGAGGGAGAGGGACTGAGAGATACCAGTCACTGTTCAGGTATGTCCCTGAGCGAGGGTGATTGCAATACATCAGTGATTGTAGAGAAATCTACCTGTGAGGGAGGGACTGAGAGACACCAGTTAGTGTACAGATATCACACTCAGAGGCAGGGAATGCGAGACACCAGTCAGTGTACAGATATCTCCCTGAGGGAGATGGACTGAGAGATACCCCGTCAGTGTACATATCTATCCCTGAGCAAGAGGAACCGAGAGACACCAGTCAATGTACAGATATGTCCATGAGGGAGAGCGACTTGGAGACACCAGACAGTGTACAGATATCCCTGTGAGTGGAAGGGACTGAGAGACACCAGTCAGTGCCCAAAACGCACCCTGAGGGAGAGGAACTGAGAGGCACCAGTCAGTGTACAGATATGTCCCTGAGGGAGAGGGAGAAAGAGGCACCATTCAGTGTAAAGATATGTCCCTGAGGAGAAGGACTGAGAGACACCATTCAGTT
Source organism: Pristiophorus japonicus (assembly GCF_044704955.1). Taxonomy (NCBI): domain Eukaryota; kingdom Metazoa; phylum Chordata; class Chondrichthyes; family Pristiophoridae; genus Pristiophorus; species Pristiophorus japonicus. Next base: position 450,728 of record NW_027252669.1, read on the forward strand.
TACAGATATCTCTCTGAGGGAGAGGGATTGAGTGTCAGCAGTCAGTGTACAGATATCACCCTGAGGGAGAGGGACATAGAGACACCAGTCAGTGCACAGACATCTTCCTGAGAGGGTCAATTGAGAGACGCCAGCCAGTGTACAGATTACTCCCTGAGGGAGAGGGGCTGAGAGACACCAGTCAGTGTACAGATATCCCTGTGAATGGGAGGGACTGAGAGACACCAGTCAGTGCACAGATATCACCCTGAGAGGGAGGGACACAGAGACACCAATCAGTGCACAGACATCTCCCTGAGAGGGGCAACTGAGAGACGCCAGTCAGTGTACAAATTACTACCTCAGAGGGAGGGTCTCAGAGACACCAGTCAGTGTACAGATATGTCGTTGGGGGAGAGGGACTGAGAGATACCAGTCAGTGTACAGATAGGTCCCTGAGAGAGAAGGACTGAGAGACACCAGTCAGTGTACAGATATCCCTGTGAATGGGAGGGACTGAGAGACACCAGTCAGTGTACAGATATCACCCTGAGAGGGAGGGACACAGAGACACCAATCAGTGTACAGATATGTCGTTGGGGGAGAGGGACTGACAGATACCAGTCAGTGTACAGATAGGTCCCTGAGAGAGAAGGACTGAGAGACACCAGTCAGTGTACAGATATCTCCATGAGAGTGAAGGATTGAGGGACAACAGTCAGTGTACAGATATCACCTTCAGAGGCAGGGAATGAGAGACACCAGTCAGTGTACAGATATCTCCCTGAGGGAGATGGACTGAGAGATACCCCGTAAGTGTACATATCTATCCCCGAGCAAGAGGAACCAAGAGACACCATTCAATGTACAGATATGTCCATGAGGGAGAGCGATTTGGAGACACCAGACAGTGTACAGATATGTCCATGAGGGAGAGAGACTGAGAGACACCAGTCTGTATACAGATATGTCCATGAGGGAGAGAGACTGAGAGGCACCAGTCAGTGTACAGATATCAACCTGCGGGACCGGGACTGAGAGACTCCAGTCAGTGCAAAGATATCTCCATAAGGGGAAGGACTGAGAGACACCATTCAGTTTAAAGTTATCTCCCTGAGTGAGAGGGACTGAGAGATACCAGTCAGTGTTCAGATATGTCCCTGAAAGAGAGGGACTGAGATACACCAGTCAGTGTACAGATATCTCTCTGAGGGAGAGGGACTGAGATAAACAGTCAGCATACAGATATCTCAGTTAGGGAGGTGGACTGAGAGACACCATTCAGTGTACAGATATCACTCTGAGAGAGAGTGACTGAGAGATGCAACTCAGTGTCCTGTTATGTCCCTGAGGGTATGGGACTGAGACACCAGTCAGTATACAGAAATCTCCCAGAGGGAGAAGGACTGAGAGGCACCAGTTAGTGTACAGATATATCCCTGAGGGAAATGGACTGAGAGGCGAGTCAGTGCACAGATATCTCCCTGAGAGGGAGCAACTGAGAGATGCCAGTCAGTGTACAGATGTCTCCCTGAATGAGAGGGACTGAGAGACTCAAGTCAGTGTACAGGTATCTCCATGAGAGTGAAGGATTGAGGGACACCATTCAGTGTACAGATATCACCCTCAGAGGCAGTGAATGAGAGACACAAGTCAGTGTACGATATCTCCATGAGGGAGATGGACTGAGAGATACCCTTCATAGTACATATCTATCCCTGGGCGAGAGGAACTGAGAGACACCAGTCAATGTATAGATATGTTCATGATGGAGAGCGACTTAGATACCAGTCACTGCAGATATCACCCTGAGGAGAGCGACTGAGAGACACCAGGCCGTGTACAGATATGCCCATGGGGGAAAGGGACTGAGAGACACCAGTCAGTGAACAGAAATGTCCCTGAGGCACAGGAACTGCGAGACCAGCCAGTGTACCGATATCTCCCTGAGAGACAGAGAGACTGAGAGATATCAGTGTACAAATATCTTCCTGAGGGAGAGGGACTGAGAGACACCAGTCAGTGTACAGATATCACCATGAGGGAGCGGGACTGAGAGACAACAGTCAGTGAACAGACATCTCACTGAGAGAGAGAGACTGAGAGATACCAGTGAGAGTGCAGATATGTCCCTAAAAGAGAAAGTCTGAGAGACACAAATCAGTGTACAGATATCTCACTGAGGGAGAGGGCACAGAACGACACTGGTCAGTGTACAGATATCTCCGAGAAGGAGAGGGACTGAGAGAAAACAATCAGTGTACAGATATCTCCCTGAGGGAGAGGGACTGAGAGACACCAGTCAGTTTACAGATCTCACTCTGAGAGGGAGGGACTGAGAGATACAAGTCAGTGTACTGATATCTCCCTGAGGGAGAGGGACTGAGAGATACAGTCAGTGTACAGATATGTTCCTCAAACAGAGGGTTTGAGAGACATCATTCAGTGTACAGCTACCTCAGTGAGAGGGACAGGGACTGAGAGACACCAGTCAGTGTACAGATATCTCTGTGAGAGGGAGGAACTGAGAGATACCCCTCAGTGTAAAGATATCTACCTCAGGTAGTTGGACTGAGACGCATCAGTCAGTGTACAGGTATCAGTCTGAGAGGGAGGGACTGAGAGATGCAACTCAGTGTCCTGATATGTCCCTGAGGGAGAGGGACTGAGAGACCAGTCAGTATACAGATATCTTCCTGAGGGAGAAGGACTGAGAGACACCAGTCAGTGTACAGATATATCCCTGAGGCAAATGGACGAAGAGACCAGTCAGTGCACAGATATCTCCCTGAGAGACTGAGAGATTGATAGACATCAGTCAGTGTACAGATATCTCCCTGAGAGGGAGCAACTGAGAGACGCCAGTCAGTGTACAGATGTCTCCCTGAGGGAGAAGGACTGACAGACAGCAGTCAGTGTACAGATATAACCGTGAGGGAGAGAGAAACTGAGAGACATCAGTCAGAATTCAGATTTCTCCAGGACGGAGAGTGGACTGAGACTCACCAGTCAGTGCACAGATATCTCCCTGAGAGCTTGGGGACTTCAAACACCAGTCAGTATACAGATATATCCCTGATGGAGAGGGATTAAGAGACACCAGGCAGTGAACAGATATCTCCCTGAGAGGGAGCGAATGAGATAAATCAATCAGTGTATAGCTATCTGCCTGAGGGTGAGGGACTGAGAGACACCAGTCAGTGTACAGACATCACCCTGAGAGGGAGGTACTGAGAGACACCAGTCAGTTTACAGATATCTTCCTGAAAGGGAAAGCTACGGGACACCAGTCAGTGTACAGATATGTCGCTGTGGTAGAGGGACTGAGATATACCAGTCAGTGTGCAGATATGTCCCTGACAGAGAGGTACTGAGAGACACCGGTGAGTGTACAGATATCTGCCTGAGGGAGAGTGACTGGGAGACACCATTCAGTGTGCAGATGTGTCCTGACGCCGAGCGACTGAGAGACAACAATCAGTGTACAGATATCTCACTGAGGGAGAGGGACTGAGAGAAATAAGTAAGTGTACAGATATCGCCATGAGAGTGAGGGATTGAGAGAAACCAGTCAGAGTACAGATATCACCCTCAGAGGCAGGGAATGAGAGATACCCGTCAGATATCTCCCTGAGGGAGAGGGACTGAGAGACAGCAGTCAGTGTACAGATATCTCCCTGAGAGACAGAGAGACTGAGAGACATCAGTCAGAATGCAGATATCTCCCTGACAGATAGTGGACTGAGAGTCACCAATCAGTGTACAGATATCTCCCTGAGAGATTGGAGACTTAGAGACCCCAGTCAGTATACAGATATATCCCTGACGGAGAGGGATTGAGAGACAGCAGTCAGTATAGAGCTATCTCCCTGAAGGAGAGGAACTACAAGACATCAATGAGTGTACAGATATCTTCCTGAGAATGAGGGACTGAGAGACACGAGTCAGTTTACAGATATTAGCCTGAGAGTGAGGTACTAAGAAACACCAGTCAGTCTATAGATATCTGCCTGAGGGAGCGGCACTGAGATACACCGTCAGTGTACAGATGTGTCCTGAGGGAGAGGGACTTAGAGACAACATTCAGTGAAAAGCTATCTCCCTGAAAGGGAGGGACTGAGAGACGTCAGTCCGTGTACAGATATTTCCCTGAGAGAGAGGGACTGAGAGATTCCAGTCAGTGTTCAGATATAACACTGAGAAGGAGGTACTGAGAGACACCATTCAGTGCACAGATATCTCCCTGAGGGAAAGGGACTGAGAGATTCCAGTCACTGTTCAGATATGTCCCTGAGGGAGAGGGGGCAGAATGACACTGGTCAGTGTATAGATATCTCCTTGAGGGAGAGGGACTGAGAGACACCAGTCAGTGTACTGATATCTGCGTGAGGGAGAGGGACTGAGAGACACTAGTCAGTGTACAGAAATCTACCTGAGAGGGAGGGACTGAGAGATACATCTCAGTGTACTGATATTTCCCTGAGGGAGAGGGACTGAGAGATACCAGTCAGTGTACAGATATGTCACTGAAAGAGAGGAACTGAGAGACACCAGTCAGTGTACAGATATCCCTCTGAGAGGGAAGGACTGAGAGACACCAGTCAGTGTACAGATATGTCCCTGAGGGAGAGGGAGAAAGAGGCACCATTCCGTGTATAGATATGTCCTGAGAGGAAAGACTGAGAGACACCATTCAGTTTCCAGATATCTCTCTGAGGGAGAGGGATTGAGAGACAGCAGTCAGTGTACAGATATCACCCTGAGGGAGAGTGACTTAGAGACACCAGTCAGTGCACAGACATCTCCCTGAGAGGGGCAACTGAGAGACGCCAGTCAGTGTACAAATTACTACCTCAGAGGGAGGGTCTCAGAGACACCAGTCAGTGTACAGATATGTCGTTGGGGGAGAGGGACTGAGAGATACCAGTCAGTGTACAGATAAGTCCCTGAGAGAGAGGGACTGAGAGACACCAGTCAGTGTACAGATATCTCCATGAGAGTGAAGGATTGAGGGACACCAGTCAGTGTACAGATATCGCCTCAGAGGCAGGGAATGAGAGACACCAGTCAGTGTACAGATAACTCCCTGAGGGAGATGGACTGAGAGATGCCCCGTCAGTGTACATATCTATCCCTGAGCAAGCGGAACCGAGAGTCACCAGTCAATGTACAGATATGTCCATGAGGGAGAGCGGATTGGAGACACCAGTCAGTGTACAGAAATGTCCATGAGGGAGAGAGACTGAGAGACACCAGTCAGTGTAAAGATATCAACCTGCGGGACCGGGACTGAGAGACATCAGTCAGAGTACAGATATTTCCCTGAGGGAGAGGGACTGAGAGATGCCAGTCATTGTTCAGATATGTCCCTGAAAGAGAGGGACTGAGAGACACCTGTCAGTGTACAGATATCTGCGTGACAGATTTGGGACTTCGAGACACCAGTCAGTATACAGATATCTCCCGAAGGGAGAGGGGACAGAATGCCACTGCTCAGTGTAGAGATATCTCCATGAGGGAGGTGGACTGAGAGACATCATTCAGTGTACAGATATCTCCCTGAGGGAGAGGGATTGAGAAAAACAGTCAGTGTGCAGATATCTCACTTAGGGAGATGGACTGAGAGGCACCATTCAGTGTACAGATATCACTCTGAGAGGGAGTGACTGAGAGATACAACTCAGTGTCCTGATATGTCCCTGAGGGTGTGGGACTGAGAGACCAGTCAGTATACAGATATCTCCCAGAGGTAGAAGGAATGAGAGGCAGCAGTCAGTGTACAGGTATGTCCCTGAGTGAAATGGACTGAGAGGCGAGTCAGAGCACAGATATCTCCCTGAGAGAATGAGTGACTGATAGACATCAGTCACTGTACAGATATCTCTCTCAAGGAAAGGGATTGAGAGACACCAGTCAGTTCACAGATATCGCCCTGAGAGGGAGCAACTGAGGGACGCCAGTCAGTGTACGATGTCTCCCTGAATGAGAGGGACTGAGAGACTCAAGTCAGTGTACAGATATCTCCATGAGAGTGAAGGATTGTGGGACACCAGTCAGTGTACAGATATCAACCTCAGAGGAAGGGAATGAGAGACACGTCAGTGTACAGATATCTCCATGAGGGAGATGGACTGAGAGATACCCGTCATAGTACATATCTATCCCTGGGCGAGAGGAACTGAGAGATACCAGTCAATGTATAGATATGTTCATGATGGAGAGCTACATAGATACCAGTCACTGCAGATATCTCCCTGAGCAGAGCGACTGAGAGACACCAGTCCGTGTACAGATATGTCCATGGGGTAAAGGGACTGAGAGACACCAGTCCGGGAACAGAAATGTCCCTGAGGCACAGAAACTGCGAGACCAGCCAGTGTACCGATATCTCCCTGAGAGACAGAGAGACTGAGAGATATCAGTGTACATATATCTTCCTGAGGGAGAGGGACTGAGAGACACCAGTCAGTGGACAGATATCACCATGAGGGAGCGGGAATGAGAAACAACAGTCAGTGAACAGATATCTCACTGAGAGAGAGAGACTGAGAGATACCTGTGAGAGTGCAGATATCTATCTGAGGTAGAGGGACTGAGAGATACCAGTCAGTTTTCAGATATGTCCCTGAAAGAGAAAGACTGAGAGACACAAGTCAGTGTACAGATATCTCCCTGAGGGAGAGCGACTGAGAGATACCAGTCAGTGTACAGATATTTCCCGGAGAGAGAGGGATTGAGATACTCCAGTCAGTGTACAGATATAGGCCTGAGGGAGAGAGACTGAGAGACACCAGTCAGTGTACAGATATCTTCCTCAGCGAGATGGACTGAGAGACACCAGTCAGTGTACAGATATTACCCTGAGGGAGAGGGACTGAGAGACACCAGTCAATGTACAGATATCACTCTGAGAGGGAGGGACTGAGAGATACAAGTCAGTGTACTGATATCTCACTGTGGGAGAGGGACTGAGAGATAAAGTCAGTGTACAGATATGTCCCTCAAACAGAGGGACTGTGAGACACCAGTCAGTGTACAGGTACCTCTGTGAGAGGGAGAGGGACTGAGAGACACCAGTCAGTGTACAGATATCTCTGTGAGAGGGAGGGACTGAGAGACACCCATCTGTGTACAGATATCTACCTCAGGGAGTTGGACTGAGACGCACCAGTCAGTGTACAGATATTACTCTGAGAATGAGGGACTGAGAGATGCAACTCAATGTCCTGATATGTCCCTGAGGGAGAGGGACTGAGAGACAAGTCAGTATACAGATATCTCCAGAGGGAGAAGGACTGAGAGACACCAGTCAGTTTACAGATATGTCCCTGAGGGAAATGGACTGAGAGACCAGTCAGTGCACAGATATCTCCCTGACAGACTGAGAGACTGATAGTCATCAGTCAGTGTACAGATATATCTCTTCGGGAGAGAGATTGAGAGACACCAGTCAGTACAGATATCTCCCTGCGAGGGAGCAACTGAGAGACTCCAGTCAGTGTACAGATGTCTCCCTGAGGGAGAAGGACTGACAGACAGCAGTCAGTGTACAGATATCACCGTGAGGGAGAGAGAAACTGAGAGACATCAGTCAGAATGCTGATTTCTCCCTGACGGAGAGTGGACTGAGACTCACCAGTCAGTGTACAGATATCTCCCTGAGAGCTTGGGGACTTCAAGACACCAGTCAGTATACAGATATAACCCTGAGGGAGAGGGATTAACAGACACCAGGCAGTGAACAGATATCACCCTGAGAGGAAGGGAATGAGAGACATCAGTCAATGTATTGATATCTGCCTGAGGGAGAGGGAATGAGAGACACCAGTCAGTGTACAGACATCACCCTGTGAGGGAGGTACTGAGAGACACCATCAGTGTACAGATATCTCCCTGAGAGGGAAGGCTGCGGGGCACCAGTCAGTGTACAGATATCTCCCTGAGAGGTAAGGCTGCGGGACACCAGTCAGTGTACAGATATTTCGCTGTGGGAGAGGGACTGAGATATACCAGTCAGTGTACAGATATGTCCCTGAGAGAAAGGGACTGAGAGACACCGGTTAGTGTACAGATATCTCCCTGAGAGAGAGGGAATGAGAGACACCATTCAGTGTACAGATGTGTCCTGACGCCGAGCGACTGAGAGACAACAATCTGTGTACAGATATGTCCCTGAGAGAAAGGGACTGAGAGACACCGGTGAGTGTACAGATATCTCCCTGAGGGAGAGGGACTGAGAGATATAAGTAAATGTACAGATATCTCCCTGAGAGTGAGGGATTGAGAGACACCAGTCAGAGTACAGATATCACCCTCAGAGGCAGGAATGAGAGATACCCGTCAGTGTACAGATATCTCCCTGAGGGAGAGTGACTGAGAGACACCAGTCGGTTTGCAGATATCTCCCTGAGGTAGAGTGACTGAGATATATCACTCAGTGTACAAATATCTCCATGAGAGACAGAGAGACGGAGAGACTTCAGTCAGAATGCAGATATCTCCCTGACGGATAATGGACTGAGCGTCACCAGTCAATGTACAGATATCTCCCTGAGAGATTGGAGACGTCGAGACACCAGTCAGTATACAGATATATCCCTGGCGGAGAGGGATTGAGAGACAGCAATCAGGGTGCAGCGATCTCCCTGAAGGAGAGGGACTACAAGACATCAGTGAGTGTGCAGATATCTTCCTGAGAGGGAGGGACTGAGGGACACGAGTCATTGTACAGATATCACCCTGAGAGGGAGGGACAGAGAGATACAAATCAGTGTATAGTTATGTCCCTGAGGGAGAGGGATTGAGAGACACCAGTCAGTGTACAGATATCTCCGTGAGAAGGAGGGATTGAGTTACAACAGGCAGTGTTCTGATATCTCCCTGAAGGAGTGGGACTGAGAGACCAGTCAGTATACAGATATATCCAATAGCGAGAAGGGCTGAGAGACACCAGTCAGTGTACAGATATCTCCCAGAGGGAGAAGGACGGAGAAACACCAGTCAGTGTACAGATATGTCCCTGAGGGAAATGGGCTGAGAGACCGGTCAGTGCACAGATATCTGTCTGAGAGACTGAGAGACATTAGTCAGTGTACTGATATCTTTCTTAGGGAGAGGGAGAAAGTGGCACCATTCAGTGTACAGATATGTCCCTGATGAGAGGAACTCTGTGACGAGTCAGTGTACAGATATCTCCCTGAGAGACAGAGAGACGGGAGGCATCAGTCAGAGTACAGATATCTCCCTGAGCGAGAGGAACTGCGAGATACCAGTGGGTGTACAGATATCTCCCTGAGTGTGAGTGGACTGAGATACACCAGTCAGTGTACAGATACCTTCCTGAGAGAGTGGGAAATTCGTGCCACCAATCAGTATACAGATATCTCGCTGAGGGAGAGGGGACTGAATGACATCGGTCTGTGTACAAATATCTCCATGAGGGAGAGGGATTGAGACACCAGGCAGTATACAGATATCTCCCTGAGGGAGACGGACTGAGAGACACCAGTGAGTTTTCATATATCTTCCTGGAAGGGAGGGACACAGAGACACGAGTCAGTGTACAGATATCAACCTGAGAGGGAGGGACTGAGAGATACAATTCAGTGTACATATGTCTTTGTGCGAGTGGGACTGAGAGGCACCAGTCAGTGTACAGATATGTCCCTGAGGGATAGGGACTGAGAGACCAGCCAGTTTAAAGGTATCTCCCTGATAGTCAGAGAGACTGATGTCATCAGTCCATTTTACAGGTATATCTCTGAGGGAGAGGGACTGAGAGACACCAGTCGGAGTACAGATATCTCCCTAAGGGAGAGGGATTGAGTGATAGCATTCAGTGTACAGATTTCACCCTGAGGGAGAGCTACTGAGAGACACCAGTGAGTGTACAGATATCTTCCTGAGAGGGAGGTGCTGAGAGATGCCAGTCAGTGTACAGATATGTCCCTGAGGGAGAGTGTCTGAGAGACACCAGTCAGTGAACAGATATCTTCCTGAGGGACAGGTACTGTGAGACCTGCCAGTGTACCGATATCTCCCTGAGAGAAAGAGAGACTAAGAGATATCAGTGTACATATATCTTCCTGAGGGAGAGGGACTGTTGGAGGCAATAGGCACCTGCTAAATATATCTAAACCCATATAGGTTTAAAGTGGCCACATATAAAGTGGCTGCACAAGCATGATGGGAACTCAGTTAGCAATTAACTATTGACTAAGGCTGACCGAGCAATGACCTAGTGAGGCCCACGACCGGGAATGCCTTGCATCATCCACTTGAGATAAGGTAACTATAACGAACCATTATAGTACCTGGTGTGGAATGTCCTTAATCAAGGACTTCGTTCAGCAAAGCCCCGAGGAACAAAGATAAGGGGAGACCTATCTCACATAAGGAGGTCATTAATCAGCCCGAGCTGACAAAAACCGAACATACTGCCCATGAGGGACAACAGTCTGTATACAGTATCTCCCTTTCAATTCCATCAATAAAATCAGTGATTTCATGAAGTAAGATATGCAACCATGGCCGGGAAAATAACCTGTCCTCTTTAATACTGGTATTCAGATTCACTGTTACTGCTGTAAATTTCAAAGAGATCTTGTGTTGGACAGTGTGAACTCAGTTGCAGAACTTTGAACGATATGATCCAGATTTGAACCTCTGTAGGCATACGTTCAGCTCCGTTTCCCTCCCAGCAATGAACTCGTGTTGTATGGTTTCTGCCATATTCGGATGGATGGGGATTTCCATAATGATTCTGTAAAGACTGAACTTATAAAGAGGAAGAGTGAAACCCTGAAAGATTTTGCTTACAATGGGAGAACCTGCTGCTGGATTTTGGAAATTCTGATATTACTTCGCAACCTTCCATTCAAAAGTCTGTATTTTCAATTCTGCACAGTAAATTCAATTCCCGCAGTGCAACCTCGCGAAGTGAGATTAAGATGGCTTAGTTTTGTACATTCAGGGGGGTTAATGATTAAATGATGGGAAGTGATGTATTGATCTGAGCAATATGCAGATCTGAAATATGTTTTATATATATTTCAACATAATATACATTGTAAAGAAGATTGTATGAACCTTTTGACTGCATCTAACTGGAATTACTAACGAGCAGAGACATTTACTTTCCTCGGAAACTCTCATTAATTCCAGTCATTGAACAGGGTAAATTAACGCATCTGGTCCGGCACTTTAGATATGGAACAGAAAGTATGTTATAATCTACATATATTATATACAAGTAGAAATTCATAACAAAAAATCACTGGCACAGCATGACGAAATGATTACTTTACATTCAGACACTGTCCCTGAACCATGAAACAGGTCCGCTCATAAGTAAAATTCCCTTGGACACCATGACCTACTGATTATTTTTGCAAATATGACGTTTGTTGAAATTGATCTTTGGGAGAATTGGATTGTCCCCCTTGCCTCTCCTCGATATTTAAATATACTAAATCCTATAATTATTTCAGCGGGAATAAAATCTAATGCTGCTGTGAGCAACTGATTGCGTTCACGCGGTTGGGGGTAATATATTAGCATAGAAACATAGGAACATAGAAACATAGAAAATAGGTGCAGGAGTAGGCCATTCAGCCCTCCTAGCCTGCACCGCCATTCAATGAGTTCATGGCTGAACATGCAACTTCAGTACCCCCTTCCTGCTTTCTCGCCATACCCCTTGATCCCCCGAGTAGTAAGGACGTCATCTAACTCCCTTTTGAATATATTTAGTGAATTGGCCTCAACTACTTTCTGAAGTAGAGATTTCCACAGGTTCACCAGTCTCTGGGTGAAGAATTTTCTCCTCCTCTCGGTCCTAAATGGCTTACCACTTATCCTTAGACTGTGACCCCTGGTTCTGGACTTCCCCAACATTGGGAACATTCTTCCTGCATCTAACCTGTCTGAACCCGTCAGAATTTTAAACGTTTCTATGAGGTCCCCTCTCATTCTTCTGAACTCCAGTGAATACAAGCCCAGTTGATATAGTCTTTCTTGATAGGTCAGTCCCGCCATCCCGGGAATCAGTCTGGTGAACCTTCGCTGCACTCCTTGTAAGCAAAATGGAGGTCCATGGGAATAATAAGGTAACATGGATGTAAAATTGGTAAGGAACAGAAAGCAGAGAGCAGTGGTGATAGGGTACTCTTCGAATACGTAAGGAATGTATCAAGTAGTGTCCCCCGATGGGCGGTTTTAGGATCACTGCGCTTCTTCATATATTTTAATGAACTGTACCTCGGAGCCATAAGCTCAAAATTTGCGCATGACACAAAACTTGGAAATTTGGTAAAAAAAACTTCTTCCTTCGTATTGTAGTAGCAAAGTAAATCATACCATAGCTTCCGGTGTGATAGTGATGATATTTTGTAGGCTGCCTGCAAATTTAGTCTCAGGGCAGTGCCCAATGATGTCCTCCAGGGTCTGAATAAGAATTCCACAGTCTCATGTTGGGAATGCTTTAATTATCCACCTATTGAGAAGGTGGGAGCATCTGACATGCCCGGTTGTGAGGAGGTTCATGTCTGTCCAATGTTGGTGAGGAAGGTTTCATCCTTCAGGCTGTACTGTTGGCTCCTCGATAAGGAATCCATTCTATATTTCGCAGCTCTTCAATATTTCACCTTCGAACCTCAAGGCCGATGGCAGATCGTAGAAGGACTTCTGCGACAGTCCAAAACGGCCTTCTAGATTTGACACATGTTGATGTTCTGTAGCTCAAGTCGACCTGGATTGTCGTGCATTTCTTGGTGTAGCGGTTGTAAGCAATGACGAGGAGAGAGGAGTGTGGCAGATTTGCACTGCCCTTTTTGTGAAGAAGTGCTTTCTGGCATCACCTCTGAACAGGGGAAGAGCTTCCAGAATTTCTCTGTCGAGTGTCACACGTGTAGATTCGACATATATGTCACATATCGGAGAGAAAATGTTGAGTGTTGAACTGAACCCAGCCAGCGTCAGTTCCTTCAAGGAAGGACAGGAGGGGAAGCAATGAGTGAACAACTGAATTCAGCAAGAGTCAGCGGCTTACGGCGAGGAGAGGGAGGGGACCTAGGCCTAACTCTAATTGCAATTTATGCCTTCCTGTTCTGGACTCCATAACAACATGAAATATTTTCTCACTATCTATGCTTTCAAATTATTTAATCTTTCAAAGTTGCGTTGAATTCTAGACTTAGCAGTACGCCTCCCGCTCCTGGCCTGAAGGAGTTGACTCTGTCTAGGTTCAGTTCTACACTCACTAGTCCCCCTCCCTATTCTCCCCTGAATGTGCTGACTCTGGCTGTGTTCAGTCCTACACTAACTGGTTCCCCTCTACCTCATCCCGCGAGGTTGCTGAGCGAGGCTGAGTTCAATTCTACACTTACAGGTTGCCTTTTCGAGATTCCCCTTTAGTGCAGAGTATTGCTGAATTCAGTTCTGTACTCATTAGTTCCCCTCCTCTCCTTCCTTGAAGGAACTGACTCTGGCTGTTCAAAATTCAACATTTTCTCTCCGATATGTGACTCATATTCCCAATCTACATGTGTGACAGTTGACAGCTAAATTCTGAAAGCCCTTACACTGTCGTCAGCTGCCTCTTCACATGTGCTCTCCCCGGCATGTCCACCTGATCATCCTCCCAATGGCTCAGTGGTTAGAGTCACCGCCCTGTGCTGGTGAGTCATAGCAACAGGAATCGGCTATTCAGCCCCTCCAGTCTGTTCAATAATTACATTAAATAATGGCTGAGCTGTATCTCAAATAAAATTAAACTACTTTGCTCCATATTCCTTGATAAATGAAGCTCGGTCGGCAACACTCTCGCCTCTGAGTAAACAGTGTGTCGGTTCAATCATCCATCTCTCTGCAGCAGAATGGCCGAAACATTCTGGATGAGAAATTCTCCTCTTTATGATTTGTTACTGTTCTATATTAATCTGGAAATTTTTAATACAGATCTACACCAAGAACAGTGGTAATATTCGACATCTAAAAAATGCTTCCTCCCCTTCGAGAAATTGAATCCAGGTCTCATGATGGAGGTAACACGTTTTTCTGGAAAAGAAAGTGAGAGGAAGAACGCTGCCTTCATGGAGTCGGCTTCGCCGTCAAAAATGAACTAGTTGAAGCTTCAAATACTCCCCCAGTGGGCATAACGAACGCCTCCTCACTCTTCGCCTTACCGTATCCCAGAACCAAAGTGCCACAGTCCTCAGTGCATAAGCCCCAACACGCAACGGATGAGGCTAAAGAGGCTTTTTATTCCAACTACGAGGCATCCTTGTCCCGCGTCCCCACGAGCGACAAATTGATCTTCTTGGGTGACTTGATGCCAGGGGTCGGCCTCTGGTGATGCGTGACTGGTATAGAGGCGGTAGGGAAAGACAACTCCTTCGTTAACCTACTCCTGACAAAATGTCTAGAACGTAAACTCCTCATCACCTACTCCATGTAATGCCAGAGGGAGAAACATAAGGCATCGTGGCAACACCCTCGCTCCAAACACCGACACCTGCTCGAATATGTCATCGTCCGAGCCAGGGACCGCAAGGATGTGCACATCACCGGCGCCATGACAGGAGCTGATGTATGCTGGACGGACCATCGCCTAATCAGATCCATCATCAATATATACTTAGCCCCAAAGCAGAGGGGACAATAGAAGCAGTGCCGCCAAAAATTTAATGTCGGGGCACATAAAGACACAGCTAAGAGAACCCAATACAGCCTGTGCCTCACAGCTAATCTGGCGTGCCTTGATTACCCTGAGATGCTATGTGCCAACAGCACTTGGTCTGCCCTCGAGGTCTTCATAACCAGTGGCTGTGAAGAAACGGTTACTCAACTAGAAAATACCAGCAATGGTTTGATGAAAATGATCAGGAGATCGTAGTAGTTCATAAGCGCAGAGCATTTCTAAGCCTCAAGCAAAAACGCCACTCGGGAGCTGCAAAGTAACATTACAGACGGCTTAAGGCTGAGGTCCAACAAAAAACCCGGCACCTAATAAACAGTTGATGGGTAAAGAAACCAAGGAGATACAACAACTGTCCAACAGCCACGACATGCGAGGATTCTTCATTGCAATCAAGGCCACCGACGGACCAAACTCCCAAGGACCCGCCACACTCATGGCCAGGAACGTGGAAACATTTATCAAGGACACCGAGGCTGTCATGGGCCGCTGGAAGGAGCAGTTTGAATATCTCGTCAATCGAGACTCTGACTTTGACTCGAGTTTTCTTAACTCCATCCCGCAGATTGCTATCCGCCCCCAACCTCAGTGAAACCCGAAGGCTGCATGAGGTGCGCAAAGCCATAAACCAGCTCGAGAATAACAAGCCCAAGCTTACGGATGGAATTACTGCTGAGGCACTAAAGTATGACGCAGAGGCACTGTTGACGCGAATACATGACCTAATCTCTCTCATTTGGAGGGAGTAGAGCATGCCGGGAGATCTCAGAGATGCAGTGATCACAACCATCTTTAAGAAAGGAGAAAAGACCGACTGCAGCAACTAGAGGGGAATCTCCCTGCTGTCCGCCACTGGGAAAGTTGGTGCTGGAGCCCTTCTCAACTGTCTTCTTCCTGTGCGCGAGGAGCTCCTCCTGGAGTCACAGTGTTGATTTTGTCCCCTACGTGGCACAACGGATATGGCCTTTTTCCACCTTTCAAAGGCCTTTGACACTGTCAGCCGTTATGGCTAATGGTCCTCCTCAGGTTTGGATGCCCCCAAACTTTGTCAACATCCTTCACCTGCTCCACAACGACATGCAGACCGTGATCCTTACCAGTGGTTGCATTACAGAGCAAATTGACGTCCAGAAGGGGTCAACATGTGCTGGGTCATCGCCCCAACACTCTTTACAATCTTCCTCGCTGCCGTGCTCCACCTCACAGTCAACAAAGGCCCCGCTGGAGTGGAACTAAACTACAGAACCGGTCGGAAGCTGCTTAACCTGTGCTATCTCCATGCAGGTGCAAAATCAACACAAATTCTGGCGTTGATCTTCAGTACGCAGACAACGTCAGCATCTGCGCAGCATATTCTGAATCTGAACTCCAGATATAGTCGATGTATTTCCCTAGACACATGAAAGCATGGGCTTTACGCTTATCATCCGTAAGACAATGGTCCTCCACAAGCCTGTTTTCGCCACACAGCACTGCCCTCCAAAAATCAAGATTCAGGGCGCGGCCTTCCACAACATGCACTGCCTCCCATACTTCGGGTGCCTTTTATCAAAAAAGACAGACATTGATGCGGATATTGAACATCACCTCCACTGCGCCAGTGCAGCTTTTGGCCGCCTGAAGAAAAGCGTTTTAGAAAAGCAGGCCCTCAAATCTACCACCAAGCTCATGGTTTACAGGGCTGTAGTAATACCCGCCATCCTTTATGGATCAGGTGCATGGACGATGCATAGAAGACACATCAAGTCGCTCGAGATAGAAACATAGAAACATAGAAACATAGAAAATAGGTGCAGGAGCAGGCCATTCAGCCCTTCTAGCCTGCACCGCCATTCAATGAGTTCATGGCTGAACATGAAACTTCAGTACCCCCTTCCTGCTTTCTCGCCATAACCCTTGATCCCCCGAGTAGTAAGGACTTCATCCACCTCCCTTTTGAATATATTTAGTGAATTGGCCTCAACTACTTTCTGTGGTAGAGAATTCCACAGGTTCACCACTCTCTGGGTGAAGAAGTTTCTCCTCATCTCGGTCCTAAATGGCTTACCCCTTATCCTCAGACTGTGACCCCCCTGGTTCTGGACTTCCCCAACATCGGGAACATTCTTTCTGCATCTAACCTGTCTAAACCCGTCAGAATTTTAAACGTTTCTATGAGGTCCCCTCTCATTCTTCTGAACTCCAGTGAATACAAGCCCAGTTGATCCAGTCTTTCTTGATAGGTCAGTCCCGCCATCCCGGGAATCAGTCTGGTGAACCTTCGCTGTACTCCCTCAATAGCAAGAATGTCTTTCCTCAAGTTAGGAGACCAAAACTGTACACAATACTCCAGGTGTGGCCTCACCAAGGCCCTGTACAACTGTAGCAACACCTCCCTGCCCCTGTATTCAAATCCCCTCGCTATGAAGGCCAACATGCCATTTGCTTTCTTAACCGCCTGCTGTACCTGCATGCCAACCTTCAATGACTGATGTACCATGACACCCAGGTCTCGTTGCACCTTCCCTTTACCTAATCTGTCACCATTCAGATAATAGTCTGTCTCTCTGTTTTTACCACCAAAGTGGATAACCTCACATTTATCCACATTATATATATATATTTTTTTTTAACCAAAGCTATCTCCGCGAGATCCTGCAAATCCCCTGGGTTGGCAGGCACACCAACATCTGTGTCCTCGCCAAGGCTAACATCCCCCCCATTGAAGCACTGACCATACTGGATCAGCTTCGCTGGGCAGGCCACGTAGTTCGCATGCCTGACAAGATACTCCCAAAGCAATTGCTCTATGCGTAGCTCCTTCTTGGCAAAAGAGCAAAATGTGGGAAGTGGAAACGTTACAAGGACATCGCCAATGCCTCCCCACCGACCCCTGGGAATTCATGACCAACGACCGCCCTAAGTGGAGGAAGTGCATCCAGGACGGCGTTTTTGTCTTCGAATCTCAACGCCGCGAGCGTGAAGAGGTCAGGCACAGGCAGCTGTAGGTGCGTGCGGCAAATCAGTCCCACCACCCCTCGCCTCCCCGCCTCCCACTGCGAATGTCTGTACCATCTTTGAGAGGGTCGGTGGCTCTCGAATTGTACTGTTCAGCCACCAAAGGATTCACGTTGTGAGTGGAGGCAAGTCTTCCCCGGTTCCAAGGGACTGCCTATGATGACACCTCAAAACAGAAGTAAAATTCGAAATATTAAAAATGCTTCCACCCCATCGGGGAATTGAACCCCCATCTCCTGTGTGAGAGATGGAGATACTCACCACTATATGAACCGATATGTATTTTGTCAGCGCAGGAATCTAGCTCTGAACGCTACTGGACACTGTGAGAAAGCCAGAGATAAATTGATAGACAGCAGCTAACATTGGAACAAGGAGAGACAGACAACGAGATAGAGACAAAAAGAGAGAGGGAGACAGATAAAGAGAGAAAGATAGAGTGAGACTGAAAGATTGAGACAGAGAGAAGCAGATAGCGAGACACAGATAGAAAGACTGAGAGTGACATAATTCAAACACACAAACACATATATAGCTCTCTGAAGAGGTACACACAGACAACACAGAGAGACACACAAACATACAGAGACACACACACAAAGAGCAGGGAGAGACACACACATGAACGCAGAAAGGCACAGAAACACACAGATACATACACATAAACAAAACCAAAAATATACGCCCACCACCGGATATACTCACAGTGAATTAGACATATGGAAGGATAGAGAGGCAGAATCGCTATCGCTACGTAGGCCGAATTTTGCTCTGTTTCTGTCCATACGTATCGTGAATATTTGCAAATCAATAACAATTATTGTGGAAGTGCAGAATATTGTGGGATGTGGTTCCACCCAATGCTGGATTCGTTTTGCAGGGTTTGGTTAAATTTTCAAACGGAATGAAAAATGTTATAGGCAGGATTCGAAACTCGGCAGGGAAGTCTTCATGGATTTATCAATCCATCTCCTTAACCATCCGGCCACGAGTACTAAGTCTTTTTAAATGCTACTCTGCTAAAACTCAATCAACCATCTCTCTGAAGCAGAAGGGCACATCGTCCCACAAATGTCTCCGTTTGCTAAAGTATTGCAGGAAAAACTCTCATCTCGTTGTATGTTCAATTGTCTATATGATCCTGGACAGGTTTTACACCAAGAACATGATTAAAATTCGAAATCTTATAAAGATTTCCTCCCCGTCAGGGAATTGAATCCTGGCCTCGCGCATGACAAGCGGGGATGATCATCACGAGACTAAAGATTGTTAATATTGTCAGAGCAGGAATCGAGCTGTGAGCACAATTGGCAGCGTGCAAAAGAGACAGACAAATTGACAGACAGTGCCAATCAGAGAAACAGGAAGAGAAAGACAGCGAGACAGACACAAAGAATGAGACAGACAAAGAGAGATAGATAGTTTGAGACAGACTGAGAGATGCAGGTACAGAAAGGCAATCAGAGAGCGTCCGAGACAGAGAAGAGCGAGCCAGAGAGAGGGAGACAGAGAGAATGACGGACATAGACAAAGTTAGACTGAGCAAGACAGAAAGATAGACAGATAGATTGACAGAGGAAGAGACAGAGTCAACTAAATCGTGACTTGGAGAGAGCTAAATCGTGACTTGGAGAGAGTTGAAGAGATTCTGGGAGAGACAGAGAGATCGAGACAGATAGAGATAGTGCCAGAGTCTGGAAAAGATCGAGAGACGGAAAGAGAGAGACAGGGAGTGGCAAAGAGAGTGTCTGGGAGAGAGAGAAAAGGAGAGAGAGAGGGAGGAGATTATTTGAATGAATATATAGGCAAAACATATGCACTAATTTTGCTATGTTTACAAATCAAGCTTAACCCCTTGTGTTCTATTTCACGTAGGATACCTTCGCTCTTGATCAGACGCTTCGAAACATGATGACCAACTTGGACTCTTTCTGGGCTGAACCTGAGGAAAGTTTTCCTCCAAGGAAAGCCCTTTAATTACTTTTGAACTCTCTACAATTTCACACTGTTTGTCTGTCTGACTCGGACTCAAATTAAATTCTGACTTTCCATTGGTCTTGTTTCCAGTGCATTTGATGTATGATATGCTATTGAATTCTAGTTGTATCAAATCTATCTGATGAGTCGGAAATAATCGAATCATTCCAACCTTCAACTCCTTCCACATCTGTATGTAGAATATGATCAATGTGACCCAAACTAACCTGTTCATGATCAAACATAACCAATATGTGAGAAGACCACATCTCTTCACCACTCTTCCTCGTAAACACATGAACGATTTATGGTGAAGCTTACATATTATGCACTTCTGATTTAATTTCACAACTTCATTCTTCTCTCTATTACTCTACTCTATCATGATTCTCTTCCTGTCTTAATTGTTTCTCGTCGACGGATCATGCCGTGTTTAGATTTAACAACGATAATCTGGTTCGTGGCTGTTGTTTGAGAAAGAATTCTGCTGGTGTTCTACCAGTCGTTGCATTAGGAGTATTACGCTCACAATAAGAAAATTACGCAATTTGTGGACTAATGACAAATGTCTTTCCTGGATTTGGATGAAAATCCGTTTGATGAGGGCACGTTTTATAATTTGTACTCTGCGCTCTGCTGCACGATTTGAAGCAGGCTGGTACGGTGGATGCTTGAACTGATACAGTCCATCAAACTACTACATCCCCTCAAACTAATACAGACCCTCAAAATAATACAGTGCATTCAAATAATACAGTCCATCAAAATAATACAGACCCTCAAAATAATACAGTCCCTCAAACTAATACAGCCCCTCAAACTAATGCAGTCCATCAAACTAATAGAGTCCCTCAAACTAATGCAGACCCTCAAACTAATACAGTCCCTCAAACTAATACAGCCCCTCAAACTAATGCAGTCCATCAAACTACTACATCCCCTCAAACTAATACGGTCCATCAAACTATCAAACTAATACAGTCCATCAAACGAATACAATCCATCAAACTAATACTTCCCCTTAAATTAATACATTCCCTCAAACTAATACAGACACTCAAAATAATACAGTGCATTCAAATAATACAGTCCATCAAAATAATACAGACCTCAAACTAATAAAGACCCTCAATCTAATACAGTCCATCAAACAAATACAGCCCCTCAAACTAATACAGTCCATCAAACAAATACAACCCCTCAAACTAATACAGTCCCTCAAACTAATACAGTCCATCAAATTAATATAGACCCTCAAACTAACACTGTCCCTCAAACTAATGGAGTCCCTCAAACTAATACAGTCCCTCAAAGTAATACAGTCCCTCAAACTAATAAAGGCCCTAAATCTAATACAGTCCCTCAAACTAACACAGTCCATCAAACTAATACAGTCTCTCAAACTAATACAGACCATCAAACTAATACAGTCCGTCAAACTAATACAGTCCCTCAAACAAATACAGTCCATCAAACTAATTCAATCCATCAAACTAAAAGATGCCCTCAAACTAATACGGTCCATCAAACTAATACTGTCCCTCAAACTAATACAGACCCTCAAACTAATACAGACCCTCAAACTAATACAGTCCAGCAAACAAATATAATCCATCAAACTAATACATTCACTCAAACTAATACAGACCCTCAAACTAATAAAGACCCTCAAACTAATACAGACCATCAAACTAATACAGAACCTCAAACTAATACAGTCCATCAAACTAATACAGTCCATCAAACTAATACAGATCCTCAAACTAATACAGGCCCTCAAACTAATGCAGTCCATCAAACAAATACAGTCCCTCAAACTAATTCAGTCCCTCAAACTAATACAGTCCATCAAACTAATACAGACCCTCAAACTAATACAGCCCCTCAAACTAATACAATCCATCAAACTAATACTGTGGTGTATGTAGCACAAAAATCACTGACTACACACGGTCTTGTGTAAATCTAACTGCTGTGACCTTCGTCCTTTAGTGTTCAGCTCCAGACTGCCTTCAGCCTTATATAGCACCTGTTGTAGTTACTACCACGGTTTCCCAACACAGCCCCCTCTGTGGTGTGGCATCGTGGACTGTATAAGTTTGATGGACTGTATTAGTTTGAGCGCCTGTATTAGTTTGAGGGACTGTATTGGTTTGAGGGTCTGTATTAGTTTGTGGAGCTGAATTAGTTTGAGGACGATTGACACAAATGATTCACATTAAATATTTTCACTGAATGGCTGCATTTAAGGAAGGCTGCTCCATCCTAGGTTGCAGCAGAGTAAAATTGAGGGGGCATTTGAACATTTGGAATGTAGTTTCTGAATGGCCATAGCAGAGTGAAAGTCATCAGTGGATCAATATCATATCTAGATATGGGCCTGATGTTGTTTGAAACAACAATCTGTTGCTGGCAGGAATATAGAAGGCAATCTTCATTTGTTAATGGATATAATCAGAATTGTCCAGTCTTTGTTTTTTCCAATTTCAACTCCAAATGTATTCCATCACAACAGGGACTTTTCTCCAATGTCGTAATCTGTTTGTTCAAATTATAACAATAACCAATTTGAGCGATGTCGTAACCTCAATGTCCCTGTGGTGATTCTGCAGGGTATAAATTGAATGCTCTGGATTGTATCTCCACAGAGTATAATACTGGGAGATTGCCTGCAGAGCGAAGGGGCACATCGCATCACACAGAAAATGTATCAGACTGTTAGATTAGCAAGGAAAATATGCTACATGATCATTGCCGTCACCGGCGTTCCTGGTAAGTGACTATAACCATTGAAGTTGTGTAAATCTCTGCATGGACTGGTCTCTGGTTTTGCTCTGTGACTGATAATGTTAAATGTTAGTGTAGTGGTCACTGTTATACAGACACACGATCAGTGATACCATTCCAAAAAATCAATTGTGCTCAATTACATCTGCAGTTTGATTCCTTTGTCTCATTTGAATATAAACATCTGCTTGCAACTAAGAGGCTCATTGAATTATCAAGTTATGCCTTGAGTGGAACATCGTGTAGTTGTAACAGTCCTCAGTGCAGCAACTCTCTGAGAGAAGGTTTTACTGGCAGTGTGTGTCACTGTAGGATATACTGTGTGTGGGTCACTAACCGGTGTGGAATACCATACCCGAGTGACCATGTTTTACTGAGAGTGTGAGTCACTGCAGGATATACTGAGTGTGGGTCACTAACCGGTGTGGAACACTATACCCCAGTGACCATGTATTACTGGGAGTATGTATAACTGTAGGATATACTGAGTGTTGGTCACTAACCGGTGTGGAACCCCGTACCCAGTGACTGTGTATGACTGGGACTGTCTGTCAGTGTAGGATATACAGAGTGTGAGTCACTAACCAGTATGGAACACAGTACGCCAGTGAGCATGTATTAATGTGAGTGTGTGTACCTGTAGGATATACTGAGTGTGGGTCACTAACCAGAGTGGAACAGTGTACCCCAGTGAACATGTATTGCTGGGAGTGGGTGGCACTGTAGGATATACTGAGTGTGGGTCACTAACCGGTGTGGAACAGTGTACCCCAGTTACTATATATTACTGGGAGTATGAGTAACTGTAGGATATACTGATTGTGGGTCACTAACCGGTGTGGAACACCATGCCCCAGTGACCATGTATTACTGGCAGTGTGTATCACTGTAGGATATACAGAGTGTGGATCACATAGCGGTGTGGAACACCGTACCCCAGTGACCATGTATTACTGGCAGTGTGTATCACTGTAGGATATACTGAGTGTGGTTCACATATCGGTGTGGAAACCATACCGCAACGACCATGTATTACTGGGAGTGTCTGTCACGGTAGGATTTACTGAGTGTGGGTCACTAACCGGTGTGGAACACCGCATCTCCGTGACCATGTATTACGTGGAGTGTGTGTTACTGTAGGATATACTGAGTGTGGGTCACTAACCGCTGTGGAACACAGTACTCCAGTGACCATGTATTACTTGGAGTGTGTGTCACTGTAGGATATACTGAGTGTGGGTCACTAACCGGTGTGGAACACTGTACATCAGTGACCATGTATTACTGGTAGTGTCTGTCACTGTAGAATATACTGAATGCAGGTCATTAACCGGTGTGGAACACAGTACCCCAGTAACCATGTATTACTTGGAGTGTGTATGTCTGTAGGATAGACTGAGTGTGGGTCACTAACCGGTGTGGAACACAGTACCCCAGTGACCATGTATGACTGGGATTATGTATCACTTTAGGATAGACTGAGTGTAGGCCACTAACCGCTGTGAAACACCATACCCCAGTGACCATGTATTACTGGAAGTGTGTATGACTGCAGGATATACAGAGTGTGAGTCACTAACCGGTGTGGAACACAGTACCTCAGTGACCATGTAGTAATGGGAGAGTGAGTCACTGTAGGATATAGTCAGTGTGGGTCACTAACCGGTGTCGAACACTGTACCCCAGTAACCGTGTATTACTGGGACTGTCTGTCACTGTAGGATACCTGAGTGTGGGTCACTAACCAGTGTGAAACACTGTTCTCCAGTGATCATTTACGCGGAGTCAGAGGAAATGTATTACCATGGATTGAAAAATGGCTGGCTACCACAAAGCAGAGAATCTGGATAAATGGATCCTTTTCAGGTTGGAAATCGGTGGTTAGTGGAGTGCCAAAGGGATCGGTGCTGGGAACACAACTGTTTACAATATATATAGATGATCTGGAAGAGGGGACGGAGTGTAGTGTAACAAATTTGCAGATGACACTAAGATTAGTGGGAAAGCGGGTTGTGTCAAGGACACATCGAGGCTGCAAATAGATTTAGAGAGGTTAAACGAATGGGCTAAGGCTTGGCAGATGGAGTACAATGTCGGAAAGTGTGAGGTCATTCACCTTGGAAAAAAAAACAGTAAAAGGGAATATTATTTGAATGGGGAGAAATTACAACATGCTGCGGTGCAGAGGAACCTGGGGGTCCTTGTGCATGAATCCCAAAAGGTTAGTTTGCAGGTGGAGCAGGTAATCAGGAAGGCGAATGGATTGTTGGCCTTTATTGCGAGAGGGATGGAACACAAAAGCAGGGAGGTCCTGCTGCAATTCTATAGGTTATTGGTGAGGTCGCACCTGGAGTACTGCGTGCAGTTCTGGTCACATTACTGAAGGAAGGATATACTAACTTTGGAGCGGGGACAGAGACGATTCACGAGGCTGATTCTGGAGATTAGCGGGTTAACTTATGAAGATAGATTGAGTAGACTGGGTCTTTACTCGTTGGTGTTCAGAAGGATGAGGGGTGACCTTACAGAAACATTTAAAATAATGAAAGGGATAGGCAAAATAGAGGCAGAGAGGTTGTTTCCACTGGTCGGGGAGACTAGAACTAGGAGGCAGAGCCTCCAAATACGGGGGAGCCTACTGAAAACCGAGTTGAGAAGGAATTTCTTCTCCCAGAGGGTTGTCTATCTGTGGAATTCTCTGCCCAAGGAAGCAGTTGAGGCGAGCTCATTGAATGTATTCAAATAACAGATAGATAGATTTTTGACCAAAAAGGAAGCAAGGGGTTTGGGGAGCGGGCAGGTAAGTGGAGCTGAGTCCACGGCCAGATCAGCCATGATCTTGTTGAACGGCTGAGCAGGCTCGAGGGGCTAGATGGCCTACTCCTGTTCCTAATTCTTATGTTCGTATGTTCTAGTATATGTGTGGAACACCATACTCCAATGACCATGTATTACTGAGAGTGTGAGTCACTGTAGGATATATTGAGTGTGGGTGACTCACCGGTGTAGAACACCGTACCTCAGTGACCATGTATTACTGGAAGTGTCTGTCACTTTGGGATATACTGAGTGTGGATCACTAACCGGTGTGGAACACCATACCCAGTGATCATGTATTACTGGGAGTGTGTGTCACTGTAGGATGTACTGTGTGTGGGTCACTAACCAGTGTGGAACACCGTACTCAAGTGACCATGTATTACTGGGTGTGTGTCTAACTGATGGATATACTGAATGTGGTTCACAAACCGGTGTGGAACACAGTTGCCCAGTGACCATTTATTACTGGTAGTGTCTGTCACTGTAGGATATACTGAGTGCAGGTCACTAACCGGTGTGGAACACAGTACCCCAGTGACCATGTATGTGTGTATCATTTTAGAATAGACTGAGAGTGGGTCACTAACCGCTGTGGAACACCATATCCCATTGACCATGTATTACTGGGATTGTGTATGAGGGTGTAGGATATACAGAGTGTGCATCGCTAACCAGTGTGGAACACTGTACCCCAGTGACCATGTATTACTGGGAGAGTGAGTCAGGGTAGGATATACTCAGTGTGGGTCACTAACCGGTGTGGAACACCATACTCCAATGACCATGTATTACTGAGAGTGTGTGTCACTGTAGGATATATTGAGTGTGGGTGACTCACCGGTGTAGAACACCGTACCTCAGTGACCATGTATTAATGGAAGTGTCTGTCACTTTGGGATATACTGAGTGTGTTTCACTAACCGGTGTGGAACACCATACCCCAGTGACCATGTATTACTGGGAGTGTGTGTCACTGTAGGATATATTGAGTGTGGGTGACTCACCGGTGTAGAACACCGTACCTCAGTGACCATGTATTACTGGAAGTGTCTGTCACTTTGGGATATACTCAGTGTGTTTCACTAACCGGTGTAGAACACCGCACCTCAGTGACCATGTATTACTGGAATGTCTGTCACTTTGGGATATACTGAGTGTGTGTTATAACCGGTGTAGAACACCATACCTCAGTGACCATGTATTACTGCGAGTGTGTGTCACTGTAGGATGTACTGTGTGTGGGTCACTAACCAGTGTGGAACACCGTACTCCAGTGACCATGTATTACTGGGAGTGTGTGTCTAACTGATGGATATACTGAGTGTGGATCACTAACCGGTGTGGAACACCGTACTCCAGTGACCATGTATTACTGGGAGTGTGTGTCACTGTAGGATGTACTATGTGTGGGTCACTAACCAGTGTGGAACACCGTACTCCAGTGACCATGTATTACTGGGTGTGTGTCTAACTGATGGATATACTGAATGTGGTTCACAAACCGGTGTGGAACACAGTTGCCCAGTGACCATTTATTACTGGTAGTGTCTGTCACTGTAGGATATACTGAGTGCAGGTCACTAACCGGTGTGGAACACAGTACCCCAGTGACCATGCATGTATGTATCATTTTAGAATAGACTGAGAGTGGGTCACTAACCGCTGTGGAACACCATAATCCCATTGACCATGTATTACTGGGATTGTGTATGAGGGTGTAGGATATACAGAGTGTGCATCGCTAACCGGTGTGGAACACTGTACCCCAGTGACCATATATTACTGGGAGAGTGAGTCAGGGTAGGATATACTCAGTGTGGGTCACTAACCGGTGTCGAACACTGTACCCCAGTGACCGTGTATTACTGGGAGAGTCTGACACTGTAGGATACCTGAGTGTGGGTCAATAACCGGTGTGCAGCACCATACACCAGTGACCATGTATTACTGGCAGTGTGTGTCACTCTAGGATATACTGAGTGTGGGTCACTAACCGGTGTGGAACACCGTACCCCAGTGACCGTGTATTACTGGGAGAGTCTGACACTGTAGGATATACTGAGTGTGGGTCACTAACCGGTGTGGAACACCGTACCCCAGTGACCGTGTATTACTGGGAGAGTCTGACACTGTAGGATATACTGAGTGTGGGTCACTAACCGGTGTGGAACACTGTACCCCCAGTGACCATGTATTACTGGGAGTGTATGACACTGTAGGATGTACTCAGTGTGGGTCACTAACCGGTGTGGAACACTGTACCACCAGTGACCATGTATTACTGGGAGTGTATGACACTGTAGGATATACTCAGTGTGGGTCACTAACCGGTGTGGAACACTGTACCACCAGTGACCATGTATTACTCGGAGTGTATGTCACTGTAGGATAAACTGAGTGTGGGTCACTAACCGGTGTGGAGGACCATACCCCAGTGAACATGTATTACTGGGAGTGTGTGTCACTGTAGGATATATTGAGTGTGGGTCACTAACCGGTGTGGAACACCGTACCCCAGTGACCGTGTATTACTGGGAGAGTCTGACACTGTAGGATATACTGAGTGTGGGTCACTAACCGGTGTCGAACACTGTACCCCCAGTGACCATGTATTACTGGGAGTGTATGACACTGTAGGATGTACTCAGTGTGGGTCACTAACCGGTGTGGAACACTGTACCACCAGTGACCATGTATTACTGGGAGTGTGTGTCACTGTAGGATATACTGAGTGTGGGTCACTAACCGGTGTGGAGGACCATACCCCAGTGAACATGTATTACTGGGAGAGTGTGTCACTGTAGGATGTACTGAGTGTGGGTCACTAACCAGTGTGGAACACTATACCCCAGTGAACATGTATAACTGGGAATGTGTGTCACTGTAGGATATACTGAGTGTGGGGCACTAACCGGTGTGGAACACCATAACCCAGTGACCACGTATTACTCGGAGTGTGCTTCACTGTAGGATATACTGAGTGTGGGTCACTAACCGGTGTGGATCACGATAACCCAGTGACTACGTATTACTCGGAGTGTGTGTCACTGTAGGATATACGGAGTCTGGGTCACTAACCGGTGTGGAACACCATAACACAGTGACCACATATTACTCGGAGTGTGTGTCACTGTAGGATATACTGAGTGTGGGTCATTAACCGGTGTGGAACACCGTACACCATTGACCATGTATTACTGGGAGTGTGTGTCACTGTAGGATATACTGAGTGTGGGTCACTAACCGGTGTGGAACACCGTACACCATTGACCATGTATTACTGGGAATGTGCGTCTCTGTAGGATATACTCAGTGTGGGTCACTAACCGGTGTGGAACACTGTACACCATTGACCAAGTATTAATGGGAGTGTGTGTCACTGTGGGATATACTCAGTGTGGGTCACTAACCGGTGTGAAACACTGTACACCATTGACCAGGTATTACTGGGAGTGTGTGTCACTGTGGGATATACTCAGTGTGGGTCACTAACCGGTGTGGAACACTGCACACCAGTGACCATGTATTACTGGGAGTGTGTGTCACTGTGGGATATACTCAGTGTGGGTCACTAACCGGTGTGGAACACTGTACCCCAGTGACCATGTATTACTGGGAGTGTGTGTCACTGTGGGATATACTGAGTGTGGGTCACTAACCGGTGTGGAACACTGTACACCATTGACCATGTATTACTTGGAGTGTGTGTCACTGTGGGATATACTCAGTGTGGGTCACTAACCGGTGTGGAACACTGTACACCATTGACCAAGTATTACTGGGAGTGTGTGTCACTGTGGGATATACTCAGTGTGGGTCACTAACGGGTGTGGAACACTGTGCACCATTGACCAAGTATTACTGGGAGTGTGTGTCACTGTGGGATATACTCAGTGTGGGTCACTAACCGGTGTGGAACACTGTACACCATTGACCAGGTATTACTGGGAGTGTGTGTCACTGTGGGATATACTCAGTGTGGGTCACTAACCGGTGTGGAACACTGTACACCATTGACCAGGTATTACTGGGAGTGTGTGTCACTGTGGGATATACTCAGTGTGGGTCACTAACCAGTGTGGAACACCATACCCAGTGACCATGTATTACTGGGAGTGTCTTTCACTGTCGGATGTACTCAGTGTGGGTCACTATTTATTCTACTTCCGCTTCTGAGGCGTACCCTCGGACTCGAGGATTACTCGATTCCATACTAACAATTATTTCCCAGAGTGCTGAAGAGTCCAATGCATGACCTGCATTCTCTCTCACAAATCGGGCAGACGCTGGTTGAACGAACGGCAGTGTGGGGTGCCCGGGTTGCTGCGCACTCCTTCCAGTATCTACGCTTGGCTTCAGCTTGCTCTGGGCGATGAGAATCGATGTGCTCTGCACCGCACGGATGCTTTTCCTCCACTTGGGCTGTCTAGGGCCAGGGATTACCAGGTATAGGAGGGGCCGTTGCAATTATTAAAAGAGGTTTGGAGTGTTTCATGGTAGCTTTCTTCTGCCCACCTGTGGCTCGCTTACAATAACGAATCACCGTGTGGAGCGTTTGCTTTTTGGATCTAATGTCAGGCATGCCAACGATGTGGCCCGTCCAACGGAGCTGATCGACTGTGGTCAATGCTTCGCTGCTGGGGATATTAACCTGACCGAGAACACTGATGTTGGTGTGACACTCCGGCCAATTAATTTGCAGGAATTTGCGGAGACTGCGTTGGTACTTCTCCTGTGCTTTGTGGTGTCTGCTGTAAATATTCCATGTCTCTGAACCATATAGGAGGGCCGGTATCACTACTGCCCTGTCGACCATGAGCTTTGTCCTGCGTTTGAGGTCCTGGTCTTCAAACACATTCTTCCTCAGGCGTCCGAAGTCTGCACAGACACACTGAAGGCAATGTTGGACTTTGCCATCAAAGTCTGCCTTTGTTGACTGTAGGCTCCTGAGGTCTGGAAAATGGTCCAATTGTACAGTAAACCCGAGCATCCCTGAAACTCGCAGCGGATGGCGAGTTTCCCTGCGCCTATCGCCGCTGATACATTCTGAGTGCCCCATTTACAATTTAATTCACTCGCCATTCACACTGGAAGTCGTCTCGCCCTCACCGGCTTTGGGCTGGGAATGAAAACCCTTGCAGGTTGCTGATCCTGATAGTGACCCCAGTGCACTGCCCCTGCTGAAAGTACAAGTGCTGGACCTCTGGTCTGAACAATATTCTATCTCCACTCTCCAATGGTCCAGGAATGGGAGCTCGGATGGTCCCTTGCTATGCTGCCTTTTCTTGGGATACAGGGAACCTTCGTTGTTCCAATTCTACTCCGGTCCCCTCCTTCACATATTGTTCAGGTACATTGATGACTGTGTTTGCGCAATTTCATTTTCTAGCCATGACGTGGAAAATGTCCTAACTCGCACAAAGTCATGATCAGCCATCACCTCAGCTCTGTGCTTTCTGACATACATTGGCTCCCGGTTAATGAACGCTTCGATTTTGAAAATGATCATCCTTGTTCACAAATCTCTCCATGGCCTTGCAGCTCCCTATCTCTATAATCTTATTCTGCATCATAACCCCTCAAGCTATCTCCGCTCTTCAAATGCTGCCCTTTCGAACATCCCTCATTATACTGCTCAACCATCAGTGGCCTTACCTTTAGCTATTTGGGCCCTAAACTCTGGAAGTCCCTCCTTAAACCTCTTTTACCAAGCTTTTGGTCATGTGCTTTAATTTCTTAATTTTTATCTCGGTGTCCCATGTTTCTGTGTTGTCCTGTTAAGACTGTTCTGAAGCACCTTGGGATGTTTAACAAAATTAAAGGCGTGATAGAAATAAAAGTTATTGTTATTATTATTAATAATATAGTTATTATTAATATTAGTAATAATCATTATTCTAATTATGCAGTCAACCTTGCTTCTAATTTACGCCCCTCTGTCTCCTTCACATGCTCCGTCTGACACTACCCTCCCCTTCCTCGACATCTCTAAGTCCATTTCTGAGGACAGGCTCTCGACAAATATCTACCATAATCCGGCAGAGTGCTCCAG
Organism: Pristiophorus japonicus; assembly: GCF_044704955.1. Classification (NCBI taxonomy): domain Eukaryota; kingdom Metazoa; phylum Chordata; class Chondrichthyes; family Pristiophoridae; genus Pristiophorus; species Pristiophorus japonicus. The sequence goes on from NW_027252669.1 coordinate 482,035, forward strand.
CTACCTTGATGATATGACCTCTCACCCAGCTTGCGGGAAGGACTCTATTACATTCTCCGAGTGTCGCTGCCTGCGTTGCATCTGTTCCGATGATGCCACCTCCCACACCAGTGCTTACAACATGTCTTCCTTTTTCTGAGCTGAAGATACCCGCCTTCTGTGGTCCTGATCCTGTGGGCCTGTAACCTAGTGTGGAATGGGTAGGAGAGGAGGGAGGAGGCAGAGTCATGGAGACAGTGACCAGTTGAGTCAATAACGCGGGCTGAGGTGCTACAGTAGTGGTCTGGTTTCCCGGTCCCCGATCCTCACTGGTTGATTATCTTCCTGCAGTGACCATGCACTGTTCAGCGAAGGTTCATCAGGCTGGTTCCTGAGATGAAGGTCTTGTCTTATGAGCAAATGTTGAGCAGGCTGGGCCTATAATCGTTGGAGTTTAGAAGAATCAGCGGTAATCTTATTGAAACGTATAAGATTCTAAGGGGGCTCGACAGGGTAGATGCAGAGAGGGTGTTGCCCCTCGTGTCGGAATCTAGAACTAGGGGTCATAGTTTCAGAATGTTCCCTATGTTGGGGAAGTCCAGAACCAGGGGACACAGTCTAAGGATAAGGGGTAAGCCATTTAGAACCAAGATGAGGAGAAACTTCTTCACTCAGAGAATTGTTAACCAGTGGAATTCCCTGCCACATGGTGTTGTTGATGGCAGTTCATTGGATATATTTATGAGGGAGTTAGTTATGGCCCTTACGGCTAAACGGATCAAGGGGTATGGAGAGAAAGCAGGAAAGGGGTAAAGAGGGAATGATCAGCCATGATCTTATTGAATGGTGGTGCAGGCTCGAAGGACCGGATGGCCTAATCCTGCACCTGTTTTCTATCTTTCTATGTTACCATTAATGTTGCCGACCCGCCCGCTGGGGTGGCTCGGCTTCCCTCCCACTGCCCCGTCTCTGCTAAACTGGGAAGTAGCGGGTTGGAGGTAGGTTGCATTGGGATGATATACGTTAGGAATCGCAGGATAGCGCAGATGAATACGTGGCTTGAGCAGTGGTGCAGCAGGGAGGGATTCAAATTCCTGGGTCATTGGGACCGGTTCTGGGGGAGGTGGGACCAGTACAAACCGGACGGTCTGCACATGGGCAGGACCGGAACCAATGTCCTAGGGGGAGTGTTTGCTAGTGCTGTTGGGGAGGATTTAAACTAATATGGCAGGGGGATGGGAACCAATGCAGGGAGACAGAGGGAAACAAAAAGGAGACAAAAGCAAAAGACAGAAAGGAGATGAGAAAAAGTGGAGGGCAGAGAAACCCAAGGCAAAGAAAAAAAGGGCCACTGTACAGCAAAATTCTAAAAGGACAAAGGGTGTTAATAAAACAAGCCTGAAGGCTTTGTGTCTTAATGCAAGGAGTATCCGCAATAAGGTGGATGAATTAATTGCGCAAATAGATGTTAACAAATATGATGTGATTGGGATTACGGAGACGTGGCTCCAGGATGATCAGGGCTGGGAACTCAACATTCAGGGGTATTCAACATTCAGGAAGGATAGAATAAAAGGAAAAGGAGGTGGGGTAGCATTGCTGGTTAAAGAGGAGATTAATGCAATAGTTAGGAAAGACATTAGCTTGGATGATGTGGAATCTATATGGTTAGAGCTGCAGAACACCAAAGGGCAAAAAAAGTTAGTAGGAGTTGTGTACAGACCTCCAAACAGTAATAGGGATGTTGGGGAGGGCATCAAACAGGAAATTAGGGGTGCATGCAATAAAGGTGTAGCAGTTATAATGGGTGACTTTAATATGCACATAGATTGGGCTAACCAAACTGGAAGCAATACGGTGGAGGAGGATTTCCTGGAGTGCATAAGGGATGGTTTTCTAGACCAATATGTTGAGGAACCAACTAGGGGGGAGGCCATCTTAGACTGGGTGTTGTGTAATGAGAGAGGGTTAATTAGCAATCTCATTGTGCGAGGCCCCTTGGGGAAGAGTGACCATAATATGGTGGAATTCTGCATTAGGATGGAGAATGAAACAGTTAATTCAGAGACCATGGTCCAGAACTTAAACAAGGGTAACTTTGAAGGTATGAGGCGTGAATTGGCTAGGATAGATTGGCGAATGATACTTAGGGGGTTGACTGTGGATGGGCAATGGCAGACATTTAGAGACCGCATGGATGAATTACAACAATTGTACATTCCTGTCTGGCGTAAAAATAGAAAAGGGAAGGTGGCTCAACCGTGGCTATCTAGGGATATCAGGGATAGTATTAAAGCCAAGGAAGTGGCATACAAATTGGCGAGAAATAGCAGCGAACCTGGGGACTGGGAGAAATTTAGAACTCAGCAGAGGAGGACAAAGGGTTTGATTAGGGCAGGGAAAATGGAGTACGAGAAGAAGCTTGCAGGGAACATTAAGGCGGATTGCAAAAGTTTCTATAGGTATGTAAAGAGAAAAAGGTTGGTGAAGACAAACGTAGGTCCCCTGCAGTCAGAATCAGGGGAAGTCATAACGGGGAACAAAGAAATGGCAGACCAATTGAACAAGTACTTTGGTTCGGTATTCACTAAGGAGGATACAAACAACCTTCCGGATATAAAAGGGGTCAGAGGGTGTAGTAAGGAGGGGGAACTGAGGGAAATCTTTATTAGTCGGGAAATTGTGTTGGGGAAATTTATGGGATTGAAGGCCGATAAATCCCCAGGGCCTGATGGACTGCATCCTAGAGTACTTAAGGAGGTGGCCTTGGAAATAGCGGATGCATTGACAGTAATTTTCCAACATTCTATTGACTCTGGATCAGTTCCTATGGAGTGGAGGGTAGCCAATGTAACCCCACTTTTTAAAAAAGGAGGGAAGAGAGAAAACAGGGAATTATAGACCGGTCAGCCTGACCTCAGTAGTGGGTAAAATGATGGAATCAATTATTAAGGATGTCATAGCAGTGCATCTGGAAAATGGTGACATGATAGGTCCAAGTCAGCATGGATTTGTGAAAGGGAAATCATGCTTGACAAATCTTCTGGAATTTTTTGATGATGTTTCCAGGAAAGTGGACAAAGGAGAACCAGTTGATGTGGTATATTTGGACTTTCAGAAGGCTTTCGACAAGGTCTCACACAAGAGATTAATGTGCAAATTTAAAGCACGTGGGATTGGGGGTAGTGTGCTGACGTGGATTGAGAACTGGTTGTCAGACAGGAAGCAAAGAGTAGGAGTAAACGGGTACTTTTCAGAATGGCAGGCAGTGACAAGTGGAGTGCCGCAAGGTTCTGTGTTGGGGCCCCAGCTGTTTACATTGTACATTAATGATTTAGACGAGGGGATTAAATGCAGTATCTCCAAATTTGCGGATGATACTAAGTTGGGTGGCAGTGTGAGCTGCGAGGAGGATGCTATTAGGCTGCAGAGTGACTTGGATAGGTTAGGTGAGTGGGCAAATGCATGGCAGTTGAAGTATAATGTGGATAAATGTGAGGTTATCCACTTTGGTGGTAAAAACAGAGAGACAGACCATTATCTGAATGGTGAAAGATTAGGAAAAGGGAAGGTGCAACGAGACCTGGGTGTCATGGTACATCACTCATTGAAGGTTAGCATGCAGGTACAGCAGGCGGTTAAGAAAGCAAATGGCATGTTGGCCTTCATAGCGAGGGGATTTGAATACAGGGGCAGGGAGGTGTTGCTACAGTTGTACAGGGCCTTGGTGAGGCCACACCTGGAGTATTGTGTACAGTTTTGGTCTCCTAACTTGAGGAAGGACATTCTTGCTATTGAGGGAGTGCAGCGAAGGTTCACCAGACTGACTCCTGGGATGGTGGGAATGACCTATCAAGAAAGATTGGATCAATTGGGCTTGTATTCATTGGAGTTCAGAAGAATGAGAGGGGATCTCATAGAAACGTTTAAAATTCTGACGGGTTTAGACAGGTTAGATGCAGAAAGAATGTTCCCAATGTTGGGGAAGTCCAGAACCAGGGGTCACAGTCTAAGGATAAGGGGTAAGCCATTTAGGACCGAGATGAGGAGAAACTTCTTCACCCAGAGAGTGGTGAACCTGTGGAATTCTCTACCACAGAAAGTAGTTGAGGCCAATTCACTAAATATATTCAAAAGGGAGTTAGATGAAGTCCTTACTACTCGGGGGATCAAGGGTTGTGGCGAGAAAGCAGGAAGGGGGTACTGAAGTTTCATGTTCAGCCATGAACTCATTGAATGGCGGTGCAGGCTAGAAGGGCTGAATGGCCTGCTCCTGCACCTATTTTCTATGTTTCTATGTTTCTATGTTGCATGTTAACTCCTGAGCCGATGTCCACCCGACTGTTTTTGTGCGAAATGACAGGCCTTACTGTCTGGGCTCAGTCACCGACAATGTGTGACCAATAATTGACTGTCTCTTTTCCCTTCTGTTTATTACAGTGAATTTAGTGGCGATTGTGGTCCTGTCCCGGGGAAAGTGCTGTCTGTCCACCTGCACCACTCGCTACCTGGTTGCCATGGCAGCGGCGGATCTACTGGTGGTCATCACTGCGATCATACTGTACCGGATCAGTTGGTATTATTTCCCGTGGTCTTTCCTGGGTATCACCCCTGTGTGTCGCGTTATACGTCTCCTGTCCTGTGTAGCCACTGACTGTTCTGTCTGGTTCACCGTCACTTTCACCTTTGATCGATTTGTGGCCATTTGTTGGCAGAAGCTGAAAACCAAATATTGCACCGGGAGAACTGCGGCTGTGGTCCTGGCAACAAGCTGCATTCTGCTCTCTTCAAAAAACGTTCCCTTCTACTTTACAATTGTACCTGGATATATAATCAACAATGTTCAGTGGTTCTGTTATTCAATGCCAGCCTATTATACTGATCCCGGATGGCTGGGATTTGACTGGTTTGATACGGTATTAACACCACTGCTCCCATTCGCTGTAATTTTGTTGCTCAACGCTCTGACAATCAGACACATTACAGTGGCCAGTCGAGTCCGGAAGGGACTGAGGGGTGAGAGCAAGGGGGGGAATGGCAGTGACCCAGAGATGGAGAGCAGGAGGAAGTCTGTCATTTTACTCTTCACCATATCCGGCAGCTTCATACTGCTGTGGCTGATATTTGTTATAGAATTCTTATATTATAGCATTGCAGGAATACATCCCGCTGATTACAATGTTTCTTTATATACCTTTCGACAAGTCGGATATATACTGCGGAATTTAAGTTGCTGCACAAACACATTTATTTACGGGGTGACCCAGTCCAAGTTCAGAGAGCAGTTGAAGAGCGCGGTGAAATATCCGTTTACCTCAATTATACATTTAATTAATAAACAGAACAACTGAGCACAGGCCAGAGGCGGGTCCCAGTGTTTCCAGTCCAGGAATATAATATTTAGCCCCAGACTTCCATCCCCTGAATTGCACCAGGAATGGCTGGTGATCTGATAATGCACCCAGCGATCTGTTTAGGACACGGCACTGTTTCTGATTGACATGTCCCACCTTGTCTTTCTGGTCAGCACCACGAGCTTGTTGCATTCTGTCAGAGTTCTTCTGTAAAGGGTCACTGCAGCTATTTAGTGAAGGAATTCATTGCAGCTTCCAGAGTGAGAGGCTCGTCAATAGGTAGGTCGGCAGAGTGGAGGTGTAGTTCAGAGGATACATTACATAGAATAGACAGCACAGAAACATATAGTTCGGCCCGACTAGTCTGTGTTGGTGTTTATGCTCCAGACCAGTCTCCTCCCATTGCAAAAACGTCGTCTCAGCCTCTCAGCATATCTTTTATTTTATGTTCTCTCATTTACTCGTCGAGTTTCCCTTTGACAGCATCTGAGCTATGTATCTCAACCACTTCCTGACGTAGGGAGTTCCACATTCTAACCACTCTCTGAGTAAATACATTGTTCTTTATTTCCCTATTGGTGTTATTAGTGATTATCTTGCATTTATGGTTCCACAGATTTGGATGCTCCCACGAGTATAAACTTTTCTGTCACCATCGACCCGGTCCAAAACAATCATAATTTTCAAGACCTCGATCAGGACTCCTCTATGTTCTCTGTCTTCTACAGGAACCAAGCACAACCTGTTCAATCGTTCCTGATAACTGTTATCTTTCAGTTCTGGGGCAGTCCAACCAAACATTTGTGAGACCGTACTAGTGGCCCCCATCACCATCTCCATTGCCCTAGCCACCGACTCCATCCCTCTTCCTTTCAGCAGTCAAAGGCTGAACCCAGCCGTTCGCAACCTTAGCGTCTTATTTGAGCAGGAGATGGTCTTCCGTCCCCATATCCACTCCTTCACCAGGACGGCATCTTTGTGCCTCTGTTACAGTTAATTTGCTGCTCAAAACTTCATCCGTGCCATTACCAGCTCTAGATATGACTCCTCCAATGCTCTCCTGTGTGGCTTCCAATCTCCCACCATCCATATACCTCAGCTCATCCAAAACTCTGCTGCCTGTGCCCCTGACTTGCACCTTATCGCAATACCCCATCACACCTGTGCTCGCTGACCTACATTGGCTCCCTGTCCGACAGCGCCTCAATTTTAAAATGATCATTCTTGTTTTCAAATCACTTCATAGCCTCTGCAACCTACACCAGTACTTAGTCCTCCTGAAATCTCTGTGCTGCTCCAAATCTGGCAGATTGCACATCCCCGATTTAAACTTCTCCACCAATGGCAGGCATGCTTTCAGCAACCTGGGTCCCAAGCTCTGGGATTCTCTCCCTAAACCTCTCCACCTCACGAACTCCCCTCCTCCTTCAGCTGCCTAGGTCCCAAGCTCTAGCATTCCCTCCATAAACCTCTATTCGTCTCTAACTCTCCTCCTCATTAAGATTCCCCTTAAGACTAAATATTTGATGAAGATTATTTGCTAAAACCTCCTTTTGTGCCTCGATGTCAAGATGTCCTTTATTCCCTGTTGGATTTATTAATGGCTGTCTTCAATCTATGTCCCTGAGTTTTGGTATCTCCCACAAGTGGAAACATCTTTTCTCCCTCTACCCTATCAAAGCCTTTCATATCCTGAAAGACACAATCTGACCATCCCTCAGTCTTCTCTTTGCTAAACAAAAGAGCCACGGCCTGTTCAACATTTCCTGATAAGTACACCCTCTCAGTTCTGGTATCATTCCAGGAAATACACTTTGCATCTTCTCCAGTGCCGCGATGTCATTTTATAATATTTACACCAAGGATCCAATCAAGTTTACAAAACTTCAATGTTTTACAATGCTATCCCTCGAGACACGAACAAAAGCCTGTTCTTTGTTTTTTATGGATTGATGAACCTCCAGCGCTGCATTTAGTGATTGGTGTAAATGTACTGTCCCATCCCTCTGTTCCTCATTCCTGTTTAGATAATTATTTTCCAAGGAGAATGTCACTTTCATATTCTTCCGATTAAAACGCACCAACTCACACTCCTCTATATTGATGTATTGTGTTCCTAACACAGATGAGACTGCACACAGTGAGATTAAAGTAACAGTGACCTAAGTCTTTATTAAGACACTCCTGAGTGAGGAACAGGCCTTAGAGGCCGGCTTATATACAGTGCTCCCAAGGGATGCTGGGATACCTTGGGACTTCAGGGGATGCGCTCCCTGGTGGTGGAACATGGGAGTGCATGCTTTACAGATACACAACAGAAGTTCCTTTGCAAATTACACGCCCAGTTTGCAAGTTTATTAATGTATTCAATGTTTTTTGCTGCTTAGCTCCACAGTGTTAACGATACACGCCCATTGTGGAAGCATCCACAAAATTTGAAATTTCACTCCCGCTTCCCGAGTCCGAATTGATTATGTAAATGTTGAACAGGAGTGGTCCCAGCACCGATGCTTGTGGAACATCACTTCTCACCTTTGCCAGTTTCGCTGCTTTTGATTTAAATTGGCTTAGAAATAAACCCTAATTCACTGTTTCATTTGAATCGCTTTGCTGACCTGTGATACAGTTTGTAATGATTTGTTCACCTGAACCACAATTCACTTTGATCTTCTGGCCCATTCAGTTTCTTATTTGCTAAGGTGTAGTTGATCGTAGAATCATAGAATTGTACAGCGCAGAGAGAGTCCATTCGGCAAATCGTGCCGGCTCTGTCTCTTTGGTTGAGATTTCCAATTAATCCCACTCCTCTGCTCTATCGCCTATGGACAGATTGCAGAAGCTAGGGTTGTTCTCCTTACAACAGAGAAGATTAAGCAGAGATTTAATAGAGTTGTTCATGTTTATGAGCGGTTTGAATAGAGTAAATGAAGAGAAACTGTTCCCGGTGGCTGATGGGTTGACAGCCAAAAGAGACTGATTTAAGATAATTGGCAAAAAAACAGAGGGAAAATGAGGAGAATGTGTTTTATGCAGCGAGTTTTCATCTGGAATGCAAAGTCTTAATATGTGAGTGAAGCAGATTCAATAATGATCTGTAATTGGCACTAAAACTCGGAATGTCCGGTTTTTACCAGTGTAGTTTTAGATCCTTTAAAACATATCCATTAATATTTCTAAAAAATGCTTTCCCTTAAATATTTAATGACATGCCATTTTAATTAAAGTTAAATATGTGAGGTATTTTTATTTATGCTAACTGTAGATATATGTTTTAGGTATTTCCATTCATACTGATGATCACGTGGCCAAAGGGAAGCTTGAAAACCTCTAGCGCCCCTGAAAGGAATGGGCTTTTCCCCACACATATCCCTTAAGTCTCCTTAACCCCTGGACCCACCGGTGTGTGGGCCTCTCCCCACACATACCCCTTAAGTCTCCTTAACCCCTGGACCCACCGGTGTGTGGTTCTCTCCCCACACAAACCCCGAGAGTCTCCATAACCCCGGAAAGCACCATACATGGGCCTCTCCCCACAATTACCCAGATATTCCCATCAAACACTCCCAGGTTAGGTACATAGTAAAACTCGCTAAACACTGTCCCATAAGACACTTCCAGGGTGGGGACAGCACGGGTAAGATACAGAGTAAAGCTTCCTCCACACTGCCCCATCGAACGCTCCCAGGACGTATCGAGCACGGGTTAGATAGAAAATAAAGCTCCCTCTACACTGTCCAATCAAACACTCCCAGGTCAAGTACAGCACAGGTTAGATACAGAGTAAAGCTCCCTCTACACTGTCCCATCAAACACTCCAAGGGCAGGTACAGGGGGTTAGATACAGAGTAAAGCTTCCTCTACACTGTCCCATCAAACACTCCCAGGGCAGGTACAGGGGGTTAGATACAGAGTAAAGCTCCCTCTACATTGTCCCATCAAACACTCCCAGGGCAGGTACAGCACGGGTTAGATACAGAGTGAAACTCCCTCTACACATTCTCATCAAACACTCCCAGAGCAGGTACAGCACGGGGTTAGATACACAGTAAAGCTCCCTCTTCACTGTCCCATCAAACACTCCCAGGGCAGGTACAGCACGGGGTTAGATACAGAGTAAAGCTCCCTCTTCACTGTCCCATCAAACACTCCCAGGGCAGGTACAGCACGGGGTTAGATACAGAGTAAAGTTCCCTCTACACTGTCCCATCAAACACTCCCAGGGCAGGTACAGCACGGGGTTAGATACAGAGTAAAGTTCCCTCTACACTGTCCCATCAAACACTCCCAGGGCGGGTACAGCATGGGTTGGACAGAGAGTAAAGTTCCCTTTAGTTATATTTCTGAGCACGGCCCATTATTCGGACAGCATGGGTAGGATTTCGAGTAAAGTTCCCTCTACACTATCCCATCAAACACTCCCAGGGCGGGTACAGCATGGGTTGGATAGAGAGTAAAGTTCCCTTTAGTTATAATTCTGAGCATGGCCCATTATTCGGACAGCAATTTTCCAGGCTCTGGGGTCGCAGGTCCTACACATCAAATGGAGCCTGAATTAATCTTGCCTTCTGCCGGGAATCCTGGACGGATCTGAAAGTCGGATTGATGTCAGTCCCTTTGTTATTTTGCTCAGGGGTGAAGGTGTGCCTGTGGTGTGGGGGGCAGAAGGGTGTGTCAGCCAAAACAAGTGTCACAGCCTTAGAATTGGAGCCTGGCCATTCAGCGGGGATATCAGGAAGCACTTCTTCACAAAAAGGGCAGTAGAAATCTGGGAATCTCTCCCCCAAAATACTGTGCACTCCGAGCATGAATTGAAAATGCTAACACTGTAATGGACAGATATTTGTCGCGTAAGGTTTTTAAGAAAGCAAGGCAGCTAGATGGAGTTATGACATAGGCCAGCCATGAACTAATGGAATGGTGGACCAGGCTCGAGGGGCTGAATGGTCTCTTTCTGTTCGACCGACGGGCTACTGAGAGGTGTACTGAACACCGAATGATACATTAGCAGTCTCCTCTTCGGCAGTGGTGGGCTGCACCAACAGAAAATCTCCAAGTAACAAGAGCAGTGCTTTCAATGTTTTTCGGTGAGCCCCTCAGAGTTACAATTAGACAGCTGGTGTGCAGAAACTATTTATTTGGACCTGGAGAGTATTCTGCAGTTAATAACCACATGCACACATATACGGGGGAGTGAGGGGTGGGGGTCAGGGCAATTGGCTCCACCTTGGGCATTATAAAATGGTAGTCCACGAACAAAGACGAACAGCATTAATGTGCCTCCCATGCAGTTTTTCTTATCAATAAACGGAGGAACCAATCCGAGTAATTATTCAGCTGGTGAAAATTTGAAGGAATTATTTGCCACGACATACAGTCGGGCAACTAAAGTCAGAGCACCCTGGATGATGCAACAGACAGAGATGATGATGAAGCAGAAAAAGAACGTGTATTATAGATGTCAGGTTACAAATACATCTGAGAATCAGACTGCATATAGAAAGATCAGCGAAGTGAAACAGAAAATATAGGGGCAATGAGAGGGTATGCAAATAGAATGGTAGTCAACATAAAAGGTAATTTGAAATCTTCTATATGCATACTTATAGCAAAAGGGTAGTAAGAAGAAGGGTGGAGCCGATTCGGGACCAACAAGGAGACCTATGCTTTGTTGGCCTTCATAGAAAGGGGATTTCAATATAGGAGCAGGGAGGTCTTACTTCAGTTGTGCAGGCCCTTGGCGAGGCCTCACCTGGAATATTGTGTTCAGTTTTGGTCTCCTAATCTGAGAAAGAACGTTCTTGATGTTGAGGGAGTGCAGCGAAGGTTCACCAGACTGATTCCAGGGATGGCTACACTGACATATGAGGAGAGACTGAATCGACTGGGCCTTTATTCACTTGAGTATAGAAGGATGAGGGGATCTTATAGAAACGTATAAGATTCTGACTGGACTGCACAGGTTAGATGCGCAAAGAATGTTCCCGACGTTGGTGAAGTCCAGAACCAGAGGAGATAGTCTTAGGTTAAGGAGTAGGCCATTGAGGACTGAGATGAGGAGAAACTTCTTTACTCAGAGAGTTGTTAACATGTGGAATTCCCTACCGCAAAGAGTTGTTGATGCCAGTTCATTGGATATATACGGTTAAAGAGATCAAGGGGTATGGAGAGAAAGCAGGAAAGGGGTAATGAGGGAATGATCAGCCATGATCTTATTGAATGGTGGTGCCGGCTCGAAGGGCCAAATGGCCTACTCCTGCCATGGTTCTATGGTTCTATGTTTCTATGCATAAACCATAGATGATGGCATCTCTCTTCAACAAGGAAGAAGATGCTGCCATTGACATGGGATGGAGGGGGGTAGAGGCGACTTGTTGGTTAAAAATGGATAAATAAGAGGTATTGGAATGCTGGATAAATTTAAAGTAGATACATGAGCAGGAGTGGATGGGAAGTTGACGGATTTGAGAGAGGAAATTGCGGAGATACTGGACATATTATTCCAAACCTCCATAGGTACGTGTGTGGTGCAAGAGGACGGAAGAATTGCAAATGTTACACTATTGTTCAAGAAATGGTGTACCAATAAACCCAGCAACCACAGGCCATTCAGCTTAAACTCGGTAGCGGGTAAGCTTTTAGAAACAGTAATCCAGGATAAAATTAACAGTCACTTGGCCAAGTGTGGATTAATTAAGGAAAGCCACCACAGATGTATTAATGGTCAATCATGTTTAAGCAACTTGATAGAGATTTTTGATGCGGTAACAAGGAGGGTTGGTGAGGACAATGCGGTTGACGTAATATACATGGATTTCTAAAAGACGTTCGGCAAAGTGCCACATAATAGACTTTCCAGCAAAGTTAAAGCCCATGGAATAAAAGGGGCAGTGGTAGCATGGATTGAAAATTTGCTATGCGACAGGAAACAGAGTCGTGGTGAACGGTTGTTTTTATGGACTTGAGGAAGGTATACAGTGGTGTTCCCCAGGGTTCGTTACTAGGACCACTGCTTTTCTTGATATATATTAATGATTTGAACGTGCGTATACAGGGCAAATTAGCAAAATTTGCAGATGACAGAAAATGTATAAGTATTGTGAACAGTGTGGAGGAGAGTGATAGACTTCAGGAAGACATAGACAGCCTCGTGAAGTAGGCTGCAATTTAACTCAGTAAAGTGTGAATTGATACAGTTTGGTAGGAATAATAAGAGGAATTATAAAGCTATATATACAATCCTAAAATGCGTGCATGAACAGGAGGATTAGGTATAAAAATCAATTAAAAGTGCTTATGGGATCCTGAGCTTCATAAACAGTTGTATAGAGTACACAAGTTTGGGAATTATGCTGAACCTGTTAAAAAAATGGTTTGGACTCAACTGGAGTATTGTGTCCAAATCTTGGCACCTCTCTTTGGGAAAGATGTGAAGTTTGTGAAGGCCTTGGAGAAGATGCAGAATGATTTCAGCAATGAGGGACTTCAGTTACATGGATACATTGAAAAAGCTGGGGTTGTTCTGCTTGGAGCAGAGAAGATTGAGAGGAGATTTGTGTTCAAACTCATGATGGGTCTGGACAGAGAAGATCGAGAGAAGCTGGCAGTACAGGCAAAATGCAGCAGGCACAGATTTGAGGTGATGGGCAAAAGATCCAAATTATTTTTTCATCCAGCGTGTTGTTAAGAACTGGAATGCGCTGCCTGAAAGCGTGGTGGAGTTAGACTCAATCTTATCTTTCCAGAAGGGAGTTGGATAAGTAACTGTGGAAAAAAAATCGCAGGGCTATGATGAAGGGACAGGAGAGTGGACGAGCTGAGATTCGGCACGGGCTCGACAGGCCGAAGGAACTTGTTCTGTGGTGTAAACATACAATGATTCTAAGCAGTACCTGCCTTGGGAATCTTTCATGGGGACAATGTAGAGGCAGCTTTACTCTGTATCTAACCCGTGCTGTACTTTCCCTGGGAGTGTTTGATGGGACAGTGTAGAGGGAGCTTTACTCTGTATCTAACCCCGTGCTGTAACTGCATTGTGAGTGTTTGATGGGACACTGTAGAGGGAGCTTTATTCTGTATCTAATCCCCTGTACCTGCCCTGGGAGTGTTTGATGGGACAGTGTAGAGGGAGCTTTACTCTGTATCTAACCCCCTGTACCTGCCCTGGGAGTGTTTGATGGGACAGTGTAGAGGGAGCTTTACTCTGTATCTAACCCCGTGCTGTACCTGCCCTGGGAGTGTTTGATGGGACAGTGTAGAGGGAGCTTTATTCTGTATCTAACCCCGTGCTGTAACTGCCCTGGGAGTGTTTGATGGGACACTGCAGAGGGAGCTTTACTCTGTATCTAACCCGTGCTGTACATCTCCTAGGACTGTTTGATGGGACACTGTAAAGGGAGCTTTACTCTGTATGTAACCTGTGCTGTAGCCGGCTTACCCGTTATTGTACTGCACATGTACAGAATCTGACAGTGAGACACACATGGGCTTTAAAGTAGCAGAGGGGAATGAATCGTTCCATTTTAGGTGATGATTTTATTCCAGTTGTATTTCTTATTTGAAAACTAAAGAGAATTCATTTTCACGAGAGCCCAAGGTGGAATTGTAATCGTGTTGTCCAGATCATTGTCTACGGTACTGATGTAATGAGCAACATCAGCACCATCTCACGAAATCTGACAATGGTTGCGCTATGCCACAGCAGATTCTGTTTCTATTTCCATCCAAACATGTCTAGGGCCTCAGGTTTTGTATATTCCTTCTTTCTGTGTTTGATGACTCTGAAGTTGCTCAGTTTACATATGCATCGCTCCCATCTGTATACTGATATCTCCCCGAGAGAAGGAAGATTGTGGGACACCAGTTAGCGTACAGACATATCGACTCGTTAAAGGGACTGAGAGAAAACAGTCAGTGTACAGACATCTCCCCTAGGTAGAGGGACTGAGAGACATCAGTCAGTGTTCAAACATCGCCCTGAGAGAGTAGGGAGAGACACAAGTTAGTGTACAGATATCTCGCTGAGAAAAATGGGTCTGAGACACCAGTCAGTGTACAGACATCTCCCTGAGCGAATTGGAGAGACACGGAAGTGTACAGATATCTCCCTGAGAAAGAGGGGACTATGAGTCCCAAGTCAGTCAGTTTACAGACAGCTCCCTGAGCGAGTATGGAGAGACACCAGTCAGTTTACAGATATCTCCCTGAGAAAGAGCGGTCTGTGAGACATCTGTCAAGTTGTCAAATATTTCCATGAGTGCGAGGGGCTGAGAAACACCAGTCAGTGCACAGTTATCACCGTGAGAGAGATGGAATGAGAAACGTTCGCCCATATAAAAATATCTTCCTGAGGGAGAGAGCGCTGAGAGACAAAATTCTGTGTATAAATACATCCCTGAGGGTAAGGGGCAGAGAGACACCAGAACGTGTACACATATACCAATCAGGAAGAGGCACAGAGAGACACCAGTCACTGTACAGATATCTCCGTGAGGATGAGGGACAGAGAGACACCCGTCAGTGCACAGATATCAACCTGAAGAAAGTGGGACTGAGAGGTACCAGTCAGTGTACAGATATCTCGCTGAGGGAGAGGGGTCTGAGAGACACCAGTCAGTGCACAGATATATCCGTGTGAGACACAATTCAGTGTTCACATATTTCTCAGGGGGAGGGGTGACTGAGAGAAAACATTCATTGTGCAGATATCATTGTGTGGGAATGGCACAGAGAGAGGTCAGTCAGTGTAGAGATATCTCCCTTCGAGAGGGTGCTGACAGACACCAGTCCCTTTACTGATATCTCCCTGTGATAAAATCACTGAGAAGTATCAGTCAGTGGACAGATACTTCCCCGAGAGAGAGGACTGAAAGACACCTGTCTGTTTACAGACATCTCGCTGAAGGAGCGGGACTGGAAGCCAATAGTCAGTGTACAGATTTCTTCCCTATGAGAGGTTCAAAGAGTGAACATACAGTGTACAGATATCTCGCTGATGGAGAGGGGCTGGGAGACACCATTCATTGTACAGAAAACTCCCTGAGGATGAGAGTCTGAGAGATACCAGTCAGCGTACATATATCTCCTTGTGAGACATCAGTTTGTGTATCTGAGAGAGGGGATGCAGCGGCCCCAGTTAGTGTACAGATATCTCCCTGTGGGACACCAGTCAGTGCAAAGAGGGTAATGGTGAGGGAGACACCACTCATTGAGCAGACATCTCCCTGAGCGAGAGAGGACTGAGAGACACCAGTATGTGTAGATACATCACCCCGAGAGTCAACATAAATTAAAAAGACATCTCCCTGAGACAGAGAGATTGAGTGACACCAGCCAGTGTACAGATATCACACAGAGGGAGAGGAGGTGAGAGACAACAGAAAGTGAACCGATATCCCCCTCAGGGATCGGCACAGAGAGACAATCAGTGTTAAGATATTTCCCTCATGGAGAGGGACTGAGTGACACCAGTCAGTGTAAAGATATTTCCTTCGTGGAAAGGGACTGAGAGACACCAGTCAGTTTACTGATAACTCCCTTAAAGAGAAGCAATGAGAGATACCAGGCAGTGAACATATATCTCCCCATGACATAGTAGTCAGCGTACAGATATCTCCCTGAGGGAGAGGGACTGAGAGACACCAGTCAGTTCACAGTTATCTCCCTTTGCGAGAGGGACTGAGAGATACCAATCCGGGTACAGGTATCTCGCGCAGGGAGAGGGACTGAGAGACACCAGTCAGTGTACAGATATCTCCCACAGGGAGAGGGACTGGGAGACAAAGGTCATGTTTCCTGACTTCTCCCCGAGAAATGTAATTGGGAGACACTAGTTAGTGCAATCATATCACCATGTGAGACAAGAGTCAGTGTATAGATATATCGGTGAGGAAATGGACAGAGCAATATCAGTGAGAGCACAAATATCTCCCCGAGGGAGAGGGAGACAGCAATCAGTGTACATATATCCCGCTCTGGGAGAGGGACTGAGAGACAACGGGCAGTTTCACGATTTTGAAATAAAGGAGATGGAATGAGAGACACCAGTCAGCGGACAAGTATCTCCCTGAGAGACAACATAAATTATAAAGACATCTAGCTGAGAGAGAGTGGATTGAGAGGCAGCAGTCAGTGTACAGATATCTACCTGAGGGAGAGCGGACTGAGAGACACCAGTCAGTGTACAGATATCTCCTTGAGGGAGAGGGGACTGAGAGACACCAGTCAGTGTACAGATATCTCCGAGAGGGAGAGGGACTGAGAGACACCAGTCAATGTACAGATAACACCCTGAGGGAGAGGGACTGAGAGAGACAAGTCAGTTTACAGATATCTCCCTGAGGGAGAGTGACTGAGAGACAACAGTCAGTGTACAGATATGTCCATGAGGGAGAGCGACTGAGAGACACCAGTCAGTGTACAGATATTTCCCTGAGGGAGAGGGACTGAGAGACACCAGTCAGTGTACAGATATTTCTCTGAGGGAAAGGGACTGAGAGACCAGTTAGTGTAAAGATATCTCCCTGAGCGGGAGGGACAGAGAGACACAAGTCATGTACAGATATCTCCTTGCGAAGAGCGACTGAGAGACACCAGTCAATGTACATATATCTCCCTGTGAGGGTGGGACTAAGGGACACCAGTCAGCCTACAGATATCGCTCTGATGAGAGAACTGGGAGCGACCATTCAGTTTGCAGGGAATTCCCTGAGGATGAAGGACTGGGGGACAACAATCAGTGTACATACATCTCCATCACTGAAAGTGACTGAGAGACATCAGTCAGTTTACTGATATCTCCCTTTGAGAGAAGCAATGAGAGACACCAGTCAGTCCACAGATATTTCCCTGAGAGTTGGGACAATGAGACAGGTGTCTACGTACAGATTTCACCCTTTACGAGAGGGAATTGGAGATACCAGTGAGCGTAAAAATGTCTCCCTGAGGGAGAGGGACTGAGAGTCACCAGTAAGTGTACAGATATCACACTGAGAGGGAGGAACGGACAGACACCATTCAGTGTACAGATATCTCTCTGAGGGAGAGGGACTGAGAGATTACAATCAGTGTACAGATATGTACTGAGGGAGAGGGACTGAGAGACACTAGTCAGTGTACAGACATCTCCTTCAGGGAGAGGTACTGAGAGACGCCAGACAGTGTACAAACATCACCGTGAGAGTCAGGGAATGAGAGACACCAGTCAGTATACAGATATCTTTCTGAGGGAGAGCGACTGAGAGAAATCCGTCAGTGCACATATGTGTCCCTGAGGGAGAGGAACTGAGAGACAACAGTCAGTGTACATATATGTCCATGAGGGAGAGCAACAGAGAGACACCAGTTAGTTTACTTATATCTCCCTCAGAGGGAGGGACTGAGAGACACCAGTCAGTGTACAGATATCTCCTAGAGGGAGAGGGACTGAGAGACACCAGTCAATGTACAGATAACACCCTGAGGGAGAGGGACTGAGAGAGACAAGTCCGTTTAAAGATATCTCCCTGAGGGAGAGTGACTGAGAGACACTCGTCAGTGTACAGATATCTCCCTGAGGGAGAGGGTCAGAGAGACACCATACAGCTTACAGATATGACCCTGAGGGAGAGGGGACTGAGCGACACCATTCTGTGTACAGATATCTCCCTGAGAGTGAGGGCTGTGAGACACCAGTCAGTGTACAGATATCACACTGAGAGGGAGGGACTGAGAAACACCAGTCACAGTACAGATATCTCTCTGAGGGAGAGGGCTGAGAGACACCAGTCAGTATACAGATATCTCCCTGAGGGAGAGGGGCGGAGAGACTCCAGTTAGTGTACAGATATCTCCCTGAGGGAGTGGACTGAGAGACACCAGTCAGTGTACAGATATCACCCTGAGCGGGAGGAACAGAGAGACACCAATCAGTGTGCAGATATCTCCCTGAGGGAGAGGGACTGAGATACACCAGTCAATGTGCAGATATCTCCCTGAGGGAGAGGTACTGAGAGACACCAGTCAGTGTACAGATATCTCCTAGAGGGAGAGGGACTGAGAGACACCAGTCAATGTACAGATAACACCCTGAGGGAGAGGGACTGAGAGAGACAAGTCCGTTTAAAGATATCTCCCTGAGGGAGAGTGACTGAGAGACACTCGTCAGTGTACAGATATCTCCCTGAGGGAGAGGGTCAGAGAGACACCATACAGCTTACAGATATGACCCTGAGGGAGAGGGGACTGAGCGACACCATTCTGTGTACAGATATCTCCCTGAGAGTGAGGGCTGTGAGACACCAGTCAGTGTACAGATATCACACTGAGAGGGAGGGACTGAGAAACACCAGTCACAGTACAGATATCTCTCTGAGGGAGAGGGCTGAGAGACACCAGTCAGTATACAGATATCTCCCTGAGGGAGAGGGGCGGAGAGACTCCAGTTAGTGTACAGATATCTCCCTGAGGGAGTGGACTGAGAGACACCAGTCAGTGTACAGATATCACCCTGAGCGGGAGGAACAGAGAGACACCAATCAGTGTGCAGATATCTCCCTGAGGGAGAGGGACTGAGATACACCAGTCAATGTGCAGATATCTCCCTGAGGGAGAGGGACTGAGAGACACCAGTCAGCGTACAGATATCTCCCTGAGGGAGAGGGACTGAGAGACACCAGTCAGCGTACAGATATCTCCCAGAGGGAGAGGGACTGAGAGAAACCAGTCTGCGTACAGATATCTCCCTGATAGGGAGGGACTGAGAAATACCAGTCAGCGTACAGATATCTCCCTGAGAAGGAGGGCTGTGAGACACCAGACAGTTTATAGATATCAAACTGAGAGGGAGGGACTGAGAAACACCAGTCACAGTACAGATATCTCTCTGAGGGAGAGGGCTGAGAGACACCAGCCAGTGTACAAATATCTCCCTGAGAGGCAGGGAATGAAAGGCACCAGTCAGTGTACAGATTTCTCCCAGAGGCAGAGGGACTGAGAGATACCCATCAGTGCACATATATGTCCATGAGGGAGAGTAACTGGGAGACAACAGTCAGTGTACAGATATGTCCATGAGGGAGAGCGACTGAGAGACACAGTCAGTGTACAGATATTTCACTGAGGGAGAGGGACTGAGAGACACCAGTCAGTGTACAGATATTTCTCTGAGGGACAGGGACTGAGAGAACAGTTAGTGTAAAGATATCTCCCTTAGCGGGAGGGACAGAAGGACTACAGTCAGTGTACAGATATCTCCTTGCGGAAGAGCGACTGAGAGACAACAGTCAATGTACATATATCTCCCTGAGAGGGTGGGACTAAGGGACACCAGTCAGCCTACAGATATCGCTCTGATAGAGAGAACTGGGAGCGACTATTCAGTTTGCAGGGAATTCCCTGAGGATGGAGGACTGGGGGACAACAATCAGTGTACATACATCTCCTTCAATGAAAGTGACTGAGAGACATCAGTCAGTTTACTGATATCTCCCTTTGAGAGAAGCAATGAGAGACACCAGTCAGTCCACAGATATTTCCCTGAGAATGGGGACAATGTGACAGGTGTCTACGTACAGATTTCACCCTTTGCGAGAGGGAATTGGAGAAACAGTCAGCGTAAAAATGTCTCCCTGAGGGAGAGGAACTGAGAGTCACCAGTATGTGTACAGATATCACACTGAGAAGAAGGAACGGAGAGACACCAGTCAGTGTACAGATATCTCTCTGAGGGAGCGGGACTGAGAGATACCAGTCAGTGTACTGATATCACCCTGAGAGGGAGGGACTGAATGACACCAGTCAGGGTATAGATATGTCCCTGAGGGAGAGGGACTGAGAGATTACAATCAGTGTACAGATATGTCCTGAGGGAGAGGGACTGAGAGACACTAGTCAGTGTACAGATATGTCCTTCAGGGAGAGGTACTGAGAGACGCTAGACAGTGCACAAACATCACCCTGAGAGGCAGGGAATGAGAGACACCATTCAGTGTACAGATATCTCTCTGAGGGAGAGTGACTGAGAGAAATCCGTCAGTGCACATATGTGTCCCTGAGGGAGAGCAAAAGAGAGACACCAGTTAGTTTACTTATATCTCCCTCAGAGGGAGGGACTGAGAGACACCAGTCAGTGTACAGATATATCCTAGAGGGAGAGGGACTGAGAGACACCAGTCAATGTACAGATAACACCCTGAGGGAGCGGGACTGAGAGAGACAAGTCAGTTTACAGATATCTCCCTGAGGGAGAGTGACTGAGAGACACCCGTCAGTGTACAGATATCTCCCTGAGGGAGAGAGTCTGAGAGACACCAGACAGCGTACAGATATCACCCTGATGGAGAGGGGACTGAGCGACGCCATTCTGTGTACAGATATCTCCCTGACAGTGAGGGCTGTGAGACACCAGTCAGTGTACAGATATCACACTGAGAGGGAGGAACTGAGAAACACCAGTCACAGTACAGATATATCTCTGAGGGAGAGGGCTGAGAGACACCAGTCAGTGTACAGATATCTCCCTGAGAGGCAGGGAATGAAAGGCACCAGTCAGTGTACAGATATCTCCCAGACGTAGAGGGACTGAGAGATACCCATCAGAGCACATATATTTCCCCGAGGGAGAGTAACTGAGAGACAACAGTCAGTGTACAGATATGTCCATGAGGGAGAGCGACTGAGATACACAGTCAGTGTACAGATATTTCACTGAGGGAGCGGGACTGAGAGACACCAGTCAGTGTACAGATATTTCTCTGAGGGACAGGGACTGAGAGACCAGTTAGTGTAAAGTTATCTCCCTGAGCGGGAGGGACAGAGAGACACCAGTCAGTGTACAGATATCTCCTTGCGGAAGAGCGACTGAGAGACAACAGTCAATGTACATATATCTCCCTGAGAGGGTGGGACTAAGGGACACCAGTCAGCCTACAGATATCGCTCTGAGAGAGAGAACTGGGAGTGACCATTCAGTTTGCAGGGAATTCCCTGAGGATGAAGGACTGGGGGACAACAATCAGTGTACTTACATCTCCCTCAATGAAAGTGACTGAGAGACATCAGTCAGTTTACTGATATCTCCCATTGAGAAAAGCAATGAGAGACACCAGTCAGTCCACAGATATTTCCCTAAGAGTGGGGACAATGTGACAGGTGTCTACGTACAGATTTCACCCTTTGCGAGAGGGAATTGGAGATACCAGTCAGCGTAAAAATGTCTCCCTGAGGGAGAGGGACTGAGCGTCACCAGTAAGTGTACAGATATCACACTGAGAGGGAGGAACGGCGAGACACCAGTCAGTGTACAGATATCTCTCTGAGGGAGCGGGACTGAGAGATACCAGTCAGTGTACTGATATCACCCTGAGAGGGAGGGACTGAGTGACACCAGTCTGTGTACAGATATATCCCTGAGGGAGAGGGACTGAGAGATTACAATCAGTGTACAGATATGTACTGAGGGAGAGGGACTGAGAGACACTAGTCAGTGTACAGACATCTCCTTCAGGGAGAGGTACTGAGAGACGCCAGTCAATGTACAAAATTCACCCTGAGAGGCAGGGAATGAGAGACACCAGTCAGTGTATAGATATCTCTCTGAGGGAGAGTGACTGAGGGAAATCCGTCAGTGCACATATGTGTCCCTGAGGGAGAGGAACTGAGAGACAACAGTCAGTGTACAGATATGTCCATGAGGGAGAGCAACTGAGAGACACCAGTTAGTTTACTTAAATCTCCCTCAGAGTGAGGGACTGAGAGACACCAGTCAGTGCACAGATATTTCCCTGAGGGGCAGGAACTGAGAGACCAGTCAGTGTACAGATATCTCACTGAGGAATTGGACTGAGAGTCACCAGTCAGTGTGCAGATATGTCCCTGCGGGACTGAGAGACACAGTCAGTGAACAGATAGATCCCTGAGAGGGAGGGACGGAAAGATGACAGTCAGTTTACAGATATCTCCCTGAGGAAGAGGGACTGAGATACACCAGTCAGTTTACAGATATCTCCCTGAGGAAGAAGGACTGAGAGACATCAGTCAGTGTACAGTTATCTCCCTGACGGAGAGGGACTAAGAGACAGCAGTCTGTGTACGGATATGTCCGTGAGAGCGTGGGACTGAGAGACACCAGTCAGATTACAGATGTGTCCCTGAGGGAGAGGGACTGAGAGACCAGTCAGGGTACAGATATGTCCGTGAGGGAAATGGGCTGAGAGACCAGTCAGTGGACAGATATCTCCCTGAGAGACAAAGAGACAGAGATACATCAGTCATGTACAGATATCACCCTGAGGGAGAGGAACTGAGCGACTCCAGTCAGTGTACAAATATCACACTGAGGGAGAGGGACAAAGTGACCAGTCATTGTACAGATATCAGCCTGAGAGCCAGAGATACTGAGATACTTCAGCCAGAGTACAGATATCTCCCTGAGGGAGATGGACTGAGCGACACCAGTCAGTGTACAGATATCTCCCTGAGGGAGAGGGGACTGCATGACACGGGTCAGTGCACAGATATCTCCGTGAGGGAGAGGGACTGAGAGATACCAGTCAGTGTACAGATATGTCCCTTAAAGAGAGGGACTGCTGGACAGCAGTCAGTGTACAGATATCTCCCAGAGGGAGAATGACTGAGAGACGCCATTCAGTGTACAGATGTGTCCCTCAGGGAGTGGGACTGACAGACAGCAGCGAGAGTACAGATATCAACCTGAGAGGTAGGTACTGAGAGACTCCAGTCAGTGTATAGATATCTCCCTGAGGGAGAGGGACTGAGAGACACCAGGCAGTTACAGATATCTCCCTGAGGTAGATTGGACTGAGAGACTCCAGTCAGTGATCAGACATCTCTCTGAGTGGGAGGACTGAGAGACACCAGTCAGTGTACAGATATCTCAATGAGGGAGAGGGTCTGAGAGACATCAGTCAGTGTACAGATATCTCCCTGAGAGGCAGGGAATGAGAGACACCAGTCCGAGTACAGATATCTCATTGATGGAGAGGGAGTGAGAGATACCCGCCAGTGTACATATATGTCCGTGAGTGAGAGTAGCTTGGAGACACCAGTCAGTGTACAGATATGTCCACGAGGGAAGGGACTGAGAGACACCAGTCAGTGTACAGATACCTCTCTTAGAGATTGGGGACTTCGGTACCCCAGTCAGTATACAGATATCCCCCTGAGGGAGAGGGGATTGAATGACGCCGGTCGGTGAACAGATATCTCCATGATGGAGTGGGACTGAGAGACACCAGTCAGTGTACAGGTATCTCCCTGAGAGTGAGGTACTGAGAGACTGCAGTCAGTATACCGATATCTCCCTGTGAGAGGGAGGGACTGAGTGACACCAGTCAGTGTACAGATATCTCCCTGAGAGGGAGGGTACTTAGAGACACCAGTCAGTGTACAGATATCATCCTGAGAGTTAGAGACTGAGGGAAACCAGTCAGTGTACAGATATGCCCCTGAGAGGGAGTTACTGAGAGGTACCAGTCAGTGTACGGATATGAACCTGAGGGAGAGGGACTGAGAGACCAGTAACTAAACACATAACTCCCTGAGTGGCAGGACTGAGAGACACCATTCAGTGTGCAGATATGACCCTGAGGGACAGGCATTGCCAGACCTGCCAGTGTACAGATATATCCCTGAGAGAAAGAGAGACTGAGTGATATCAGTCAGAGAACAGATATCTCCCTAAGGGAGAGGGACTGAGATACACCAGTCGGAGTATAGATATCTCCCTGAAGGAGAGTGGAACGAGAAACACCAGTCAGTGTACAGATATCTGCCTGCGGGAGAGGGACTGAGAGACAGCAGTCAGTGTACAGCTATCTCCCTGACGGAGAGGGACTGAGAAAAAGCAGTCAGTCTGCAGATATGTCGCTGAAAGACAGGGACTGAGAGACACCAGTCAGTGTACAGATATCTCCGTGAGGGAGAGGGACTGAGAGAAACCTGTCAGCGTCCAGATATCACCCTGAGAACGAGTTACTGAGAGAGACCAGTCAGTGTGCAGATATCACCTTGTGAGGGATGGATTGAGAGACACCAGTCAGTGCACAAATATGTCCCTGGGAGAGAGGGACTGAGAGAAACCAGTCAGTGTACAGATATCATCCTGAGAGGTAGAGACTGAGGGACGCCAGTCAGTGTACAGATTGTCCTCTGAAGGAGAGGGACGGAGAGACACCAGTCAGTGTACAGATATCACCCTGAAAGGCAGGGAGACTGGCAGACATCAGTGATAGGACAGATATCTCACTGAGGTAGAGGGACTGAGAGACACCAGTCCGTGTACAGATAAGTCCCTGAGGAGTACGACTGAGAGACACCAGTCAGTGTATAGATATGTCCCTGAGAGAGAGAATGACTGAGAGATATCAGTCAGAGAACAGATATCTCCGTGAGGGAGAGTTACTGAGAGACACTAGCCGGAGTATAGATATCTCCTTGAGGGAGAGTAGAACGAGAGACACCAGTCAGTGTACAGATATCTGCCTGAGAGATTGGGGACTTCGAGACACCAGTCAGTGTACACATATCTCCGTGAGGGAGAGGGACATAGAGACACCAGTCAGTGTACAGATATCTCCCTGAGGGAGAGGGAACGAGAGACACCAGTCAGGGTACAGATATCACCCTTGAGAGTGAGGTACTGAGAGACACCAGTCATTGTTCAGAGATCTCACTAAGGGAGAGGGACTGAGAGACACCAGTCAGTGTATAGAGATCTCCCTGAGTGGGAGCAACTGAGAGACGCCAGTCAGTGTATAGATGTTTCCCTGAGGGAGAGGGATTGACAGACACCAGTCAGTGCACAGATATCACCCTGAGAGGGAGGTACTGGGATACATCAGTCAGTGTATAGATATCTCCCTGATGGAGAGGGATTAAGAGACATTATTGAATGTACAGATATCTTCCTGAGGGAGTGTGGACTGAGAGACACCAGTCAGTGAACAGATATCTCCCTGAGAGGGAGCGACTGAGCGACGCCAGTCAGTGTACAGATATCTCCCTGAGGGAGAGGGACTGAGAGACACCAGTCAGGGTAGAGATATCACCCTTGAGAGTGAGGTACTGAGAGACACCAGTCAGTTTACAGGTATCTCCCTGAGGGATAGGGACTGAGAGACACCAGTCAGTGTACAGATTTCACCCTTGAGAGTGAGGTACTGAGAGACACCAGACAATATACAGATTTCTCCCTGAGGTATAGGGAATGAGAGACACCAGTCAGTGTACAGATATGTCGCTGGGGGAGAGGGACATAGTAATACCAGTCAGTGTACAGATATGTCCTGAGGGAGAGGGACTGCGAGTCATCAGTCAGTGTACAGATATCACCCTGAGATGGAGGGACTGAGAGACGCCAGTCAGTGTACAGATATCTTCCTGAGTGAGAGGGGACTGAATGACACCGATCGGTGTACAGATATCTCCGTGAGGGTGAGGGACTGAGAGACAGCAGACAGTGTACAGATATCACCCAGAGAGGTAGAGACTGAGGGACACCAGTCAGTGTACAGATAACTCCTTGAGGAGTGCGACTGAGAGACTCCAGTCAGTGAACAAATATCTCCCTGAGGAGTGCGACTGAGAGATACCAGTCAGTTTACCGATATGTCCCTGAAAGAGAGGGAATGAGAGACACCAGTCAGTTTTAAGATATCTCCCTGAGAGGGAGGGACTGAGAGTACCAGTCAGTGTACAGATATGACCCTGAGGAAGAGGGACTGAGATACACCAGTCGGAGTATAGATACCTCCCTGAAGGAGAGTGGAACGAGAAACACCTGTCAGTGTACAGATATCTGCCTGCGGGAGAGGGACTGAGAGACACCAGTCAGTGTACAGATATCTCCCTGAGGGAGAGGGACTGAGAGACAGCAGTCAGTGTACAGCTACCTCCCTGAGGGAGAGTGATTCGAGACACCAGTCAGTATAAAGATATCTCCCTGAGGGAGATGGGAGTGAATGCAACCGATCGGTGTACATATATCTTAGTGAGGGAGATGGACTGAGCGACACCAGTCAGTGTACAGATATCTCCCTGAGAGGGAGGAAATGATAGACAGCAGTCAGTGTACAGATATCACCGTGATAGGTCGAGATTAAGGGAAACCAGTAAGTGTACAGATATGTCGCTGGGGGAGAGGGACTGAGAGACACAGTCAGTGTACAGATATCTGCCTGAGAGATTGGTGACTTCGAGACATCAGTCAGTATACACATATCTCCCTGAGGGAGAGGGACTGAGAGACAGCTGTCAGTGTGCAGCTATCTCCCTGAAGGAGAAGGACTGAGAGTCACCAGTCAGTGTACAGATATCTCCGTGAGAGGGAGGGACTGAGAGTGACCAGTCAGTTTACAGATATCTCCCTGAGGGTGAGGGACTGAGATACACCACTCGGAGTATAGTTATCTATGTCAGGCAGAGTGGACTGAGGGACACCAGTCAGTGTACAGATATCTTCCTGAGGGAGAGGGACTGAGAGATTGGGGACTTCGAGACACCAGTCAGTATGCAGATATCTCCCTGAGGGAGAGGGACTGAGAAATAGCAGTCAGTGTACAGCAATCTCCCTTAGAGGTAGGTACCGAGAGACACCAGTCAGTGTACAGATATCTCCCTGAAGTAGAGGGACTGAGAGACAACAGTCAGTGTACAGCAATCTCCCTTAGAGGTAGGTACCGAGAGACAACAGTCAGTGTACAGATATCATCCTGAGAGGTAGAGACTGAGGAACGCCAGTCAGTGTACAGATATCTCCTTGAGGAGTGCGACTGAGAGACACCAGTCAGTGTACAGATTGTCGTCTGAGCGAGAGGGACTGAGAGACACCAGTCAGTGTACAGATACCACCCTGAGAGGCAGGGAGACTGGTAGACATCAGTGATAGGACAGATATCTCACTGAGGTAGAGGGACTGAGAGACAGCAGTCCGTGTACAGATAGGTCCCTGAGGAGTGCAACTGAGAGACACCAGTCAGTGTACAGATATGTCCCTGAGAGAGAGAGTGACTGAGAGATATCAGTCAGAGAACAGATATCTCCCTGAGGGAGAGTGACTGAGAGACACCAGCCGGAGTATAGATATCTCCTTGAGGGAGAGTAGAACGAGAGACACCAGTCAGTGTACAGATATCTGCCTGAGAGATTGGGGACTTCGAGACACCAGTCAATATACACATATCTCCGTGAGGGAGAGGGACTGAGAGACAGCTGTCAGTGTGCAGCTATCTCCCTGAAGGAGAAGGACTGAGAGTCACCAGGCAGTGTACAGATATCTCCGTGAGAGGGAGGGACTGAGAGAGACCAGTCAGTTTACAGATATCTCCCTGAGGGTGAGGGACTGAGATACACCACTCGGAGTATAGTTATCTTTGTCAGAAGGAGTGGACTGAGGGACACCAGTCAGTGTACAGATATCTTCCTGAGGGAGAGGGACTGAGAGATTGGGGACTTCGAGACACCAGTCGGTATACAGATATCTCCCTGAGCGAGAGGGACTGAGAAATAGCAGTCAGTGTACAGCAATCTCCCTTAGAGGTAGGTAACGAGAGACACCAGTCAGTGTACAGATATCTCCCTGAAGTAGAGGGACTGAGAGACAACAGTCAGTGTACAGCAATCTCCCTTAGAGGTAGGTACCGAGAGACAACAGTCAGTGTACAGATATCATCCTGAGAGGTAGAGACTGAGGGACGCCAGTCAGTGTACAGATATCTCCTTGAGGAGTGCGACTGAGAGACACCAGTCAGTGTACAGATTGTCGTCTGAGGGAGAGGGACTGAGAGATACCAGTCAGTGTACAGATATCACCCTGAGAGGCAGGGAGACTGGTAGACATCAGTGATAGGACAGATATCTCACTGAGGTAGAGGGACTGAGAGACAGCAGTCCGTGTACAGATAGGTCCCTGAGGGAGAGTGACTGAGAGACACCAGCCGGAGTATAGATATCTCCTTGAGGGAGAGTAGAACGAGAGACACCAGTCAGTGTACAGATATCTGCCTGAGAGATTGGGGACTTCGAGACACCAGTCAGTATCCACATATCTCCGTGAGGGAGAGGGACTGAGAGACAGCTGTCAGTGTGCAGCTATCTCCCTGAAGGAGAAGGACTGAGAGTCACCAGTCAGTGTACAGATATCTCCGTGAGAGGGAGGGACTGAGAGAGACCAGTCAGTTTACAGATATCTCCCTGAGGGTGAGGGACTGAGATACACCACTCGGAGTATAGTTATCTATGTCAGGAAGAGTGGACTGAGGGACACCAGTCAGTGTACAGATATCTTCCTGAGGGAGAGGGACTGAGAGATTGGGGACTTCGAGACACCAGTCAGTATACAGATATCTCCCTGAGGGAGAGGGACTGAGAAATAGCAGTCAGTGTACAGCAATCTCCCTTAGAGGTAGGTACCGAGAGACACCAGTCAGTGTACAGATATCTCCCTGAAGTAAAGGGACTGAGAGACAACAGTCAGTGTACAGCAATCTCCCTTAGAGGTAGGTACCGAGAGACAACAGTCAGTGTACAGATATCATCCTGAGAGGTAGAGCCTGAGGGACGCCAGTCAGTGTACAGATATCTCCTTGAGGAGTGCGACTGAGAGACACCAGTCAGTGTACAGATTGTCCTCTGAGGGAGAGGGACTGAGAGACACCAGTCAGTGTACAGGTATCACCCTGAGAGGCAGGGAGACTGGTAGACATCAGTGATAGGACAGATATCTCACTGAGGTAGAGGGACTGAGAGACAGCAGTCCGTGTACAGATAAGTCCCTGAGGAGTGCGACTGAGAGACACCAGTCAGTGTATAGATATGTCCCTGAGAGAGAGAGTGACTGAGGGATATCAGTCAGAGAACAGATATCTCCCTGAGGGAGAGTAGAACGAGAGACACCAGTCAGTGTACAGATATCTGCCTGAGAGATTGGGGACTTCGAGACACCAGTCAGTATACACATATCTCCGTGAGGGAGAGGGACAGAGAGACACCAGTCAGTGTACAGATATCTCCCTGAGGGAGAGGGAACGAGAGACACCAGTCAGGGTACAGATATCACCCTTGAGAGTGAGGTACTGAGAGACACCAGTCATTGTTCAGAGATCTCACTAAGGGAGAGGGACTGAGAAACACCAGTCAGTGTACAGATATCACCCTGAGAGGCAGGGAGACTGGTAGACATCAGTGATAGGACAGATATCTCACTGAGGTAGAGGGACTGAGAGACAGCAGTCCGTGTACAGATAGGTCCCTGAGGGAGAGTGACTGAGAGACACCAGCCGGAATATAGATATCGCCTTGAATGGGAGTAGAACGAGAGACACCAGTCAGTGTACAGATATCTGCCTGAGAGATTGGGGACTTCGAGACACCAGTCAGTATCCACATATCTCCGTGAGGGAGAGGGACTGAGAGACAGCTGTCAGTGTGCAGCTATCTCCCTGAAGGAGAAGGACTGAGAGTCACCAGTCAGTGTACAGATATCTCCGTGAGAGGGAGGGACTGAGAGAGACCAGTCAGTTTACAGATATCTCCCTGAGGGTGAGGGACTGAGATACACCACTCGGAGTATAGTTATCTATGTCAGGAAGAGTGGACTGAGGGACACCAGTCAGTGTACAGATA
The DNA here is from genome assembly GCF_044704955.1 of Pristiophorus japonicus. Taxonomy (NCBI): domain Eukaryota; kingdom Metazoa; phylum Chordata; class Chondrichthyes; family Pristiophoridae; genus Pristiophorus; species Pristiophorus japonicus. Next base: position 511,983 of record NW_027252669.1, read on the forward strand.
TCTTCCTGAGGGAGAGGGACTGAGAGATTGGGGACTTCGAGACACCAGTCAGTATACAGATATCTCCCTGAGGGAGAGGGACTGAGAAATAGCAGTCAGTGTACAGCAATCTCCCTTAGAGGTAGGTACCGAGAGACACCAGTCAGTGTACAGATATCTCCCTGAAGTAAAGGGACTGAGAGACAACAGTCAGTGTACAGCAATCTCCCTTAGAGGTAGGTACCGAGAGACAACAGTCTGTGTACAGATATCATCCTGAGAGGTAGAGCCTGAGGGACGCCAGTCAGTGTACAGATATCTCCTTGAGGAGTGCGACTGAGAGACACCAGTCAGTGTACAGATTGTCCTCTGAGGGAGAGGGACTGAGAGACACCAGTCAGTGTACAGGTATCACCCTGAGAGGCAGGGAGACTGGTAGACATCAGTGATAGGACAGATATCTCACTGAGGTAGAGGGACTGAGAGACAGCAGTCCGTGTACAGATAAGTCCCTGAGGAGTGCGACTGAGAGACACCAGTCAGTGTATAGATATGTCCCTGAGAGAGAGAGTGACTGAGAGATATCAGTCAGAGAACAGATATCTCCCTGAGGGAGAGTAGAACGAGAGACACCAGTCAGTGTACAGATATCTGCCTGAGAGATTGGGGACTTCGAGACACCAGTCAGTATACACATATCTCCGTGAGGGAGAGGGACAGAGAGACACCAGTCAGTGTACAGATATCTCCCTGAGGGAGAGGGAACGAGAGACACCAGTCAGGGTACAGATATCACCCTTGAGAGTGAGGTACTGAGAGACACCAGTCATTGTTCAGAGATCTCACTAAGGGAGAGGGACTGAGAGACACCAGTCAGTGTATAGAGATCTCCCTGAGTGGGAGCAACTGAGAGACGCCAGTCAGTGTATAGATGTTTCCCTGAGGGAGAGGGATTGACAGACACCAGTCAGTGCACAGATATCACCCTGAGAGGGAGGTACTGGGATACATCAGTCAGTGTATAGATATCTCCCTGATGGAGAGGGATTAAGAGAAATTATTGAATGTACAGATATCTTCCTGAGGGAGTGTGGACTGAGAGACACCAGTCAGTGAACAGATATCTCCCTGAGAGGGAGCGACTGAGCGACGCCAGTCAGTGTACAGATATCTCCCTGAGGGAGAGGGACTGAGAGACACCAGTCAGGGTAGAGATATCACCCTTGAGAGTGAGGTACTGAGAGACACCAGTCAGTTTACAGGTATCTCCCTGAGGGATAGGGACTGAGAGACACCAGTCAGTGTACAGATTTCACCCTTGAGAGTGAGGTACTGAGAGACACCAGACAATATAGAGATTTCTCCCTGAGGTATAGGGAATGAGAGACACCAGTCAGTGTACAGATATGTCGCTGGGGGAGAGGGACATAGTAATACCAGTCAGTGTACAGATGTGTCCTGAGGGAGAGGGACTGCGAGTCATCAGTCAGTGTACAGATATCACCCTGAGATGGAGGGACTGAGAGACGCAAGTCAGTGTACAAATAACTCAGTGATAGGGAGGGATTGAGAGACACCAGTCAGTGTACAGATATCTCCCAGAGGGAAATGGACTGAGAGACCAGTCAGTGCACAGATATCTCCCTGAGAGAGAGAGAGACTGAGAAACATCAGTCAGTGTACAGATATCTCCCTGAGAGGGAGGTACTGAAAGACACCAGTCAGTGCACAGATATGTCGCTTGGGGAGAGGGACTGACAGATACCAATCAGGGTACAGATATCTCCCTGAGAGACAGAGAGATTGACAGACATCAGTTGGAGGACAGATATCTACCTAAGGGAGAGGGACTGAGAGATACCAGTCAGTGTACAGATATGTCCTGAGAGAGAGGGACTGAGAGACACCAGTCAGTGTACAGATATCTCCCTGAGGGAGAGGCACTGAGAGACACCAGTCAGTGCAAAGATGTGTCCTGAAGGAAAGGGACTGAGAGACAACAGTCGGAGTATAGATATCTACCTGAGGAAGTATTGAATGAGAGACACCAGTCAGTGTACAGATATCTCCTGAGAGATTGGCGCTTTCGAGACGTCAGTCAGTATATAGATATCTCCCTGAGGGAGAGGGGAATGAATTACATCGCTTGGTGTACAGATACCTCCGTGAGGGAGTGGGACTGAGAGACACCAGTCAGTGTACAGCTATCTCACTGAGAGGGAGGTACTGAGAGACTGCAGTCAGTGTACAGATATCTCCCTGAGGGTGAGGAACTGAGAGACACCAGCCAGTGTACAGATATATCGCTAGGGGAGAGGGACTGAGAGATACCAGTAAGTGTACAGATATCTCCTTGAGGAGTGCGACTGAGAACACCAGTCAGTGTACAGATATGTCGCTGAGGGGGAATGACTGAGAGACACCAGTCAGTGTACAGATATCTTCCTGAGAGGGACCAACTGAGAGACACCAGTCAGTGTACAGATATCACCCTGTGAGGCAGGGAGACTGATAGACTTCAGGCAGAGGACAGATATCTCAATGAGGAAGAGGGACTGAGAGACACCAGTCAATGTACAGATATCTCCCTGAGGGAGAGTGCACTGAGCGACACAGTCAGTGAACAGATATCTCCCTGAGTTGGAGGTACTGAGAGAGACAGGTCAATGTACAGATGTCTCCCTGAGCGAGAGGGACTGAGAGACACCAGTCAGTGTCGAGATATCACCCTGAGATGGAGGTACTGAGAGAGACCAGTCAGTGTACAGATATGTCCTGAGAGAGGGGTCTGAGCGACACCAGTCAGTGTACAGATAACTCCCTGAGGGAGAGGCACTGAGAAACACCAGTCAGTCCACAGATGTGTCCTGAGGGAGAGGGACTGAGAGACAACAGTCAGTGTACAGATATCTCTTTGAGGGAGCGGGATTTAGAGACACCAGTCAGTATGCAGATATGACCCTCAGAGGCAGGGAATGAGAGGCACCAGTCAGAGGACAGATATCTCCCTGAGTGAGAGAGACTGAGAGACACCAGTCAGTGTACAGATATCTCGCTGAGGGAAAGTGGATTGAGCAACACCAGTCATTGAACAGATATCTCCCTGAGAGGGAGGGACAGCGAGACGACAGTCAGTGATAGATGTCACCCTGAGAGCGAGGGACTGTGAGACAACAGACAGTGTACAAACATGTCTCTGGTGAAGAGGGAATGAGAGATACCAGTCAGTGTACAGTTGTGTACTGAGGGAGATGGACTGAGAGACACCAGTCAGTGTACAGATCTCTCCCTGAGGGAGAGGCACTGAGAGACACAAGTCAGTGTACAGATATCTCCATCAGAGTGAGGATTGACAGACACCAGTCAGAGTGCAGATATCACCCTCAGAGGAAGGGAATGAGAGACATCAGTCAGTGTACAGACCTCTCCCTGAGGGAGAGGGACTGAGAGATAACCGTCAGTGTACATATATATATCCCTGAGGGAGAGGAACTGAGACACACCAATCAATGTACAGATATGTCCATCGGGGAGAGCGACTGAGAGACAACCGTCAGTTTACTGATATCTCCCTGAGGGAGAGGGACCAGTCTGTGTACAGATATCTCCTTAAGGTAGATAGGACTGAGGGACACCAGTCCGTGTACAGATATCTCCCTGAGAGATTCGGTACTTCGAGACAACAGCCAGTATACATATATCTCCGTGAGTGAGAGGGGACTGAATGACACCGGTCAGTTTACAGACATCTCCGTGAGGGAGAGGGACTGAGAGACAGCAGTCATTGTGCTGCTATCTCCCTGAGGGAGAGGGATTGAGAGCCACCAGTCAGTGTACAGATAACGCCCTGAGGGAGAGGGACTGAGAGATCAGTCAGTATACAGATATGTCGCAGAGGGAGAAGGACTGGGTGACACCAGTCAGTGTACAGATATGTCCCTGAGGGAAATGGACTGAGAGACACCAGTCAGTGTACAGATATGTCCCTGAAAGAGAGGGACTGAGATGCTATGAGGCGGCAGAGTGAATTGGATAGGTTAGGTGAGTGGGCAAATGCATGGTAGATGAAGTATAACGTCGATAAATGTGAGGTTATCCACTTAGATGGGTAAAAACAGAGAGACAGATTAATAGCTGAATGGTGACAGATTTGGAATAGGGTAGGTGCAACGAGACCTGGGTGTCATGGTACATCAGTCATTAAAGGTTGGCATGCAGGTACAGCAGGTGGTTAAGAATGCAAATGGCATGTTGGCCTTCATAGCGAGGGGATTTGAGTACAGGGGCAGAGAGGTGTTGATACAGTTGTACAGGGCCTTGGTGAGGCCACACCTGGAGTATTGCGGAAAGTTTTGATCTCATAACTTGAGGAAGGACATTCTTGCTATTGAGGGATTGCAGCGAAGGTTCACCAGACTGATTCCCCGGATGGCGGGACTGACATATCAAGAAATCTGGATCAACCGGGCTTGTATTCACTTGAGTTCAGAAGAAGGAGAGAGGATCTCATAGAAACGTTTAAAATTCTGAAGGGTTTCGACAGGTTAGATGCAGGAAAAATTTTTCCAATGTTGAGGGAGTCCAGAACCAGGGGTCACAGTCTAAGGATAAGGGGTAAGACATTTAGGACCGAGATGAGGTGAAGCTTCTTCACCCAGAGAGTGGTGAACCTGTGGAATTCTCTACCACAGAAAGTTATTCAGGCCAGTTCACTAAATATAGTCAAAAAGCAGTTAGATGTAGTGCTTACTACTCGGGGGATCAAGGGGTATTGGCGAGAAAGCAGGAATGGGGAGCTGAGGTTGCATGTTCAGCCATGGACACATTTAATGGAAGTGCAGGCTCTAAGGGCCGAATGGCCTACACCTGCATCTATTTTCCAATGTTATATGTTTATATCTCCCTGAGGGAGAGGGACTGAGATACACCAGTCAGTGTCTACATATCACTCTGAGAGGGAGGTACTGAGAGACACCAGTGTACTTATATCTCCCTGAGGGAGAGGGATTGACAGACACCAGTCCGTTACAGATATCTCATTAATGGATAGAGACTGAGAGATACCCGTCAGTGTACATCTATGAACGTGATGAAGAGGAACTGAGAGACTCCAGTCAGTTTACTGATAGCTCCCTGAGAAGCAGTGGCTGAGAGACACCAGTCAGTGGACAGATATCTGCCTCAGAGAAAGGGACTGAGATACATCTGTCTGTGTACAGCTATCTCCCTGAGAGGGAGGCTACTTAGAGACACAATTCAGTGTACAGATATCACCCTAAGAGAAAGAAAGGCTGAGATACATCAGTCAACGTACAGATATCACCCTGAGGGAGAGGGACTCAGAGACACCAGTCAGTGCACAGATATGTTCCTGAGAGGGAGCATCTGAGAGACGCCAGTCAGTGTACAGATGTCTCCCTGAGGGAAAGGGATTAAGAGACACCAGTCAGTGTACAGATATATCCCTGAGAGGTAGAGAGGCAGATAGACATCAATCAGAGGACAGATATCTCACTGAGGGAGAGGGACTGAGAGACACCAGTCAATGTACAGATATCTCCCTGAGGGAGAGTGGACTGAGCGACACAATCAGTGAACAGATATCTCCCTGAGAGGGAGGGACTGAGAGACGCCTGTCAGTGTACAGATGTCTCCCTGAGGGAGAGGGACTGAGAGACACCAGTCAGCATCCAGAAAGCACCCTGAGAAGGAGGTACTGAGAGAGACCAGTCAGTGTGCAGATATCACCCTAGGAGTGAAGGGACTGAGAGACACCAGTCAGTGTACAGATATGTTGCTGGGGGAGAGGGACTGTGAGATACCTGTCAGTGTTCAGATATGTCCCTGAGAGAGAGGGACTGAGAAACACCAGTCAGAGTGCAGATATCTCCCTGAGGAAGAGGGACTGAGATACACCATTCAGTGTACAGATATCTGCATGAGAGTGAGGGATTCAGAGACACCAGTGTACAGATATCACCCTCAGAGGCAGGGAGTGAGAGACACCAGTCAGTGTACAGATATCTCACTGAGGGAGAGGTACTGAGAGACAGCAGTCAGAGTACATCCATCTCACCGAGAGGGAGGAACTGAGAGAAACCAGTCAGAGTACAGATATCTCACTGAGGGTGATCGACTGAGATACACCATTCAGTGTACAGATATCTCCATTAGAGTGAGGGATTCAGAGACACCAGTGTACAGATATCACCCTCAGAGGCAGGGACTGAGAGACACCAGTCAGTGTACAGATATCTACCTGAAAGACAGGGACTGAGAGACACCAGTCAGTGTATAGATATCTCCGTGAGAGGAAGGGACTGAGAGTGACCAGTCAGTGTACAGATATCTCACTGAGAGATTGGGGATTCGAGACAACAGTCAGTTTACAGATATCTCCCTGTGGGAGAGGGGACTGAATGACACCGGTCGGTGTACAGATATATCCGTGAGGGAGATGGACTGAGAGACAGCAGCCAGTGTACAGCCATCTCCCTGAGATGGAGGTACTTAGAGACACCAGTCAGTGTACAGATATCTCCGTGACGGAGAGGGACTGAGAGACACCAGTCAGTGTACAGATATCACCCTGTGAGGTAGAGACTGAGGGGCACCAGTCATTGTACAGATATGTCGCTGGCGGAGAGGGACTGAGAGACAACTGTTTGTGTACAGATATCTCCTTTGGAGTGCGTCTGAGAGACACCAGTCAGTGTACAGATATTCTTCTGAGGGAGAGGGACTGAGAGACACCAGTCAGTGTACAGATATCACTATGAGATGTAGAGACTGAGGGACACCAGTCAGTGTACATGTATCTCCCTGAGGATTGCAACTGAGAGATATCAGTCAGTGTACAGATATGCCCCTGAAAGAGAGGGAATGAGAGACACCAGTCATTGTACAGATATCTCCGTGAGAGGGAGGGACTGAGAGAGACCAGTCAGTGTACAAATATTTCCCTGAGGTAGTGGGTCCGAGAACACCAGTCAGTGTACAGATATATCCCTGAGGGAGAGGGACTGTGGGACCAGGCAGTGCACAGATATCTTCCTGAGAGACTGAGAGACACCAGTCAGTGTGCAGATATATCCCTGAGAGGGAGCAACTGGGAGACACCAGTCAGTGTAAAGATATCACGCTGAGAGGCAGGGAGACAGATATCTCACTGAGGGAGAGGGACTGAGAGACTCCAGTCAGTGTACAGCTATCTCCCTGAGGGAGAGTGGACTGAGCGACACAGTCAGTGAACAGATATCTCCCTGAGAGGGAGGGACTGAGAGACACCAGTCAGTGTACAGCTATCTCCATGAGGGAGAGGGACTCAGAGACATCAGTCAATGTACAGATATCTCCCTGAGAGACAGATTGACTGAGCGACTTCAGTCAGTGTACAGATATCTTCCTGAAAGGGAGGGATTGAGAAAAACAAGTCAGTGTACAGATTTCACCCTGAGAGTGAGCGACTGAGAGATACAAGTCAGTTTACAGATATGTCCCTGTGGGAGTGGGACTGAGAGGCACCAGTCAGTGTATAGATATGTCCCTGAGGGAGAGGGACTGAGAGACAGCAATCAGTTTACATGTATGTCCCTGACGGAGGGGGACAGAGAGACACCAGTCAGTGTGCAGATATGTCCCTGAGAGAGAGGGACTGAAAGACCAGCCAGTTTAATGATATCTCTCTGAGAGTCAGAGCGACTGAGAGTCATCAGTCAGTGTATAGATATCTCCCTGAGGGAGAGGGACTGAGAGACACCAGTCAATGTAAAGTTATCAACATGAGGGAGATGGATTGAGAGACACCAGCCAGTGTACAGATATCTTCCTGAGAGCGAGCAACTGAGAGACGCCAGTCAGTGTACAGATATTTCCGTGAGGGAGAGGGACTGAGAGACACCAGTCAGTGTACAGATATCACCCTCAGGGCAGAGATTGAGAGACATCAGTTAGTGTACAGACCTCTCCCTGAGGGAGAGGGACTGAGAGATACCCATCAGTGCACATATATATCTCTGAGGGAGAGGGACTGATAGACACCAATCAATGTACAGATATGTCCATCGGGGAGAGCGACTGAGAGACACCAGTCAGTTTACTGATATCTCCCTGAGAGGGATGGACTGAGATACACCAGTCAGTGTACAGATATGTGCCTGAGGGCCAGGACTGAGAGACCAGTCAATGTACAGATATCTCCCTGAGGAGAGAGACTGAGAGACACCAGCCTGTGTGCAGATATCTTTCTGACAGAGAGTGGACTGAGATACAGCAGTCAGTGTACAGATAACTATCTGAGAGATTGGGGACTTCGAGACAGCAGTCAGTATACAGATATCTCGCTGAGGGAGAGGGGACTGAATGACACCGGTCTGTGTACAGAGATCTCCGTGAGGGAGAGGTCCTAAGAGCAACAGTCAGTGTACAGATATCTCCCTGAGGGAGAGTGACTGAGAGACACCAGTGAGGGTACAGTTATCACACTTGGAGTGAGGGACTGAGAGATACACGCCAGTGTACAGATATGTCCCTGAGTGCGAGGGTCTAAGAGACACCTTTTAGTGTACAGATATGTTCCTGAGCGACAAGGACTGAGGGACCAGCCAGATTAAAGCTATCTCCCTGAGAGGCAGAGAGATTGAGAGTCATCAGTCAGTGTACAGATATCTACCTAAGAGACAGAGAGACTGAGAGACACCAGTCGGTGTACATATATCTCCCTAAGGGAGCGGGACTGAGAGACAGCAGTCAGTGTACATATATCTCCCTGAGAGACAGAGAGACTGCGAGACACCAATCAGTGTACAGATATCTCCCTGAGGGAGAGGGACTGAGAGACACCAGTCAGTGTACATATATCTCCCTAAGGGAGAGGGACTGAGAGACACCAATCAGTGTGCAGATATCTCCCTGAGGGAGAGGGACTGAGAGACACCAGTCAGGGTACAGATGTCTCCCTGAGGGAAAGGGACTGAGAGTCATCAGTCAGTATACAAATATGTCCCTGAGGGAGAGGGACTGAGTGATAAGTCAGAGTACAGATATCTCCCTGAGGGAGAGGGACTGAGAGACACCAGTCGCAGTGCAGATATCTCCCTGAGGTAGATAGGACTGAGGGACACCAGTCATTGTACAGATATCTCCCTGAGAGATTCTGGACTTCGAGGCACCAGTCAGTATACAGATACCTCCGTGAGGGAGAGGGGACTGAATGACACCGGTAATTGTACAGATATATCCGTGAGGTAGAGGGATTTGAGACACTAGTCAGTGTACAGATATCTCCTTGAGGGAGAGGGATTGAGAGATACCAGTCAGTGTACAGATAACACCCTGAGGGAGAGGGCCTGAGAGACCAGTCAGTATACAGATATGTCCCAGAGGGAGAAGGACTGGGAAACACCAGTCAGTGTACAGATATGTCCCTGAGGGAAATGGACTGAGAGACTGGTCAGTGTAAAGATATGTCCCTGAAAGAGAGGGAGCGAGATGCTATGAGGCTGCAGAGTGATTTCGATAGGTTAGGCGAGTGGCCAAATGCATGGCAGATGAAGTATAATGTGGATAAACGTGAGGTTATCCACTTTGGTGGTAAAAACAGAGAGACAGACTATTATCTGAATGGTGACAGATTCGGAATAGGGGCAGTGCAACGAGACCTGGGTGTCATGGTGCATCAGTCATTGAAGGTTGGCATGCAGGTAGAGCAGGTATAAGAAAGCAAATGGCATGTTAGCCTTCATAGCGAGTGGATTTGAGTATAGATCAGGGATGTGTTGCTACAGTTGTACAGGGCATTGGTGAGGCCACACCTGGAGTATTGCCTACAGTTTTGGTCTCCTAACCTGAGGAAGGACATTCTTGCTATTGAGGGATTGCAGCAAAGATTCACCAGACTGATTCCCGGGATGGCGGGATTGACATATCAAGAAAGATTGGATCAATTGGGCTTGTATTCACTGGAGTTCAGAAGAATGAGTGAGGATCTCATAGAAACGTTTAAAATTCTGACGGGTTCAGACAGGTTAGATGCAGGAAAAATGATCCGAATGTTGAGGAAGTCCAGAACCAGGGGACACCGTCTAAGGATAAGGGGTAAGCCATTTAGGACCGAGATGAGGAGAAACTTCTTCACCCAGAGAGTGGTGAACCTGTGGAATTCTCTGCCACAGAAAGTTGCTTCGGCCAATTCACTAAATATATTCAAAAAGGAGTTAGAGTTCGTCCTTACTACTAGCGGGGATCAAGGGGTATGGCGAGAAAGCAGGAAAGGGTAACTGAAGTTGCATGTTGAGCCATGAACACATTGAATGGCGGTGCAGGCTCGAAGGGCCGAATGGCCTATTCCTGCACTTATTTTCTATGTTTCTATGTTTCTATCTCCTTGAGGGAGAGGGACTGAGAGACACAAGTCAGTTTCCACATTTGACCATGAGAGGGAGGTACTGAGAGACACCAGTGTACAGATATCTCCCTGAGGGAGACGGACTGAGAGACACCAGACAGTGAACAGATATCTCCCTGAGGGAGAGGGAATGACAGACACCAGTCCGTGTACATATATCTCATTAATGGAGAGGGACTGAGAGATACCCGTCAGTGTACATCTATGATCGTGAGGGAGAGGAACTGAGAGACACCAGTCAGTGTACAGATATGTCCATGAGGGAGAGGTACTGAGAGACACCAGTCAGTGTACAGATATCTGCCTGAGAGAGAGGGACTGAGAGTCATCAGTCTGTGTACAGCTATCTCCCTGAGGGTGAGGGGACTGAATGACACTGGTCAGTGTACAGATATTTCCCTGAGGGAGAGGGACTGAGAGACAGCAGTCTGTGTACAGAGATCTCCCCGAGGGAGTGGGACTGCAAGACATCAGTGAATGTACATATATCTTCCTGAGAAGGAGGGACTGAGAGACACCATTCAGTGCACAGATATCTCCCAGAGGGAGAAGGACTGTGAGATACAAGTCAGTGTACTGATATGTCCCTGAGGGAGAGGGACTGAGAGATACCAGTCAGTCTACTGATATCTCCGTGAGAGGGAGGTACTGAGAGACACCCGTCAGTGCACCGATATCTCCCAGATGGAGAGGGACTGAGACACCAGGCAGATTACAGATATGTCCCTGAGGAAGAGGGACTGAGAGACCAGCCAGTGCAAAGATATCTCCCTGAGAGACAGAGAGACTGAGAGACATCAGTCAGTGTACAGATATCACCCTGAGGGAGACGAACTTAGAGATATCCGTCAGTGCACAGATATCTCCCTGAGAGGGAGCAACTGAGAGACGCCAGCCAGTGTACAGATGACTCCCTGATGGAGAGGGAATGACAGACAGGAGTCAGTGTACAGATCTTACCCTGAGAGGGAGGTACTGAGAAAAAACAGTCAGTGTATAGATATCTCCCTTAGGGAGAGAGACTTAGAGACACCAGTCAGTGAAAAGATATCGCCCGAAGAGGGAGGGACTGAGAGACACCAGTAAGTGTACAAACATCACACTGAGAGAGAGGTACTGAGAGACACCAGTCAGTGTACAGACATCTCGCTGAGGGAGAGGGACTAAGAGACGCCAGTCAGTGTTCAGAAAACCCCTGAGAGGGAGGGACTGAGAGACACCAGTCAGTGTACAGATATATCGCTGGGGGAGGGGGAATGAGAGATACCAGTCAGTGTACAGATAAGTCCATGAGAGAGAGGGACTGAGAGACACAAGTCAGTGTACAGATATCTCCATGAGAGTGAGGGATTGAGAGAAACCAGTCAGTGTACAGATCTCACTCTCAGAGGCAGGGAATGAGGGACATCAATCAGTGTACTGATATCTCCCTGAGAGGGAGGGACTGAGAGACACCATTCAGTGTACAGATATGTCGCTGGGGAAGGGGGACTGAGAGATACAGCTCAGTGTGCTGATATGTCCCTGAGGGAGAGGAACTGAGATATACCAGTCAGTGTACAGATATGTCCCTGAAAGAGAGGGACTGAGAGACACCAGTCAGTGTACAGATATCTCTGTGAGAGGGAGGGAGTGAGAGACACGAGTCAGTGCACAGATATCACCCTGAGGGAGAGGGACTGAGAGGCACCAGTCAGTGTATAGATATGTCCCTGAAAGGGAGCAACTGAGAGATGCTATTCAATGTAAAGATATCTCCAAGAGGGAGAGGGACTGAGAGACACAAGGCAGTGTACAGATACGTCCCTGAGGGAGAGGGACTGAGAGACATGCCAGTGCAATGTTATCTCCCTGAGAGACTGAGAGACTAAGATACATCAGTCAGTGTACATATATCTCTCTTCGGGGAGGAATTGAGACACACCAGTCAGTGTACAGATATCACCCTGAGGGAGAGGGACATAGAGACACCAGTCAGTGCACAGATATCTCCCAGAGAGGGAGCAACTGAGTACGCCAGCCAGTGAACAGATTATTCCCTGAGGGAGAGGGACTTACAGACAGCAGTCCGTGTACAGATATTACCCTGAGAGGGAGGTACTGAGAAGAAACAGTCAGTGTATAGATATCTCCCTCAGGGAGAGAATCTAAAAGACACCAGTCAGTGTACAGACATCACCCTGAGTGGGAGGTACTGAGAGATACCAGTCAGTGTACAGATATCTCCCTGAGGGAGAGGGACTGACAGACAGCAGTCAGTGCATAGATATTACCCTGAGAGGGAGGTACTGAGAAAAAAACAATCAGTTTATAGATATCTCCCTTAGAGAGAGGGACTCAGAGACAACAATCAGTGAAAAGATATCGCCCTGAGAGGGAGGGATTGAGAGACTCCAGTCAGTGTACAAACATCACACTGAGAGAGACGTACTGAGCGACACCAGTCAGTGTACGGATATCTCACTGAGGGAGAGGGACTGAGAGACGCCAGTCAGTGTTCAGAAAACCCCTGTGAGGGAGGGACTGAGAGACACCAGTCAGTGTACTGATAGGTCGCTGGGGGAGAGGGACTGAGAGACACCAGTCAGTGTACAGATATCTCCGTGAGAGATTGGGGACTTCGAGACACCAGTCAGTATAGAGATATCTACCAGAGGGAGAGGGGACAGAAATACACTGGTCAGTGTATAGATATCTCCGTGAGGGAGAGGGACTGAGAGACACCAGTCAGTGTACAGATATCTCCCTGAGGGAGAAGGACTGCAAGACATCAGTGATTGTACAGAAAACTACCTCAGAGGGAGGGACTCAGATACACCATTCAGTGTACAGATATCACTCTGAGAGGGAGGGACTGAGAGATACAGCTCAGTGTACTGATATGTCCCTGATGGAGAGGGACAGATAGATACCATTCAGTCTACAGACATTTCCCTCAGGGAGAGGGACTGAGTGACAAGTCATTGTACAGATATCACCCTGAGAAACAGAGAGACTGAGAGAGATCAGTCAGAGTGCAGATATCTCCCTGAGGGAGAGGGACTGAGAGACACCAGTCAGTATACAGATATCTCCCTGAAAGAGAGGGACTGAGAGACACCAGTCAGTGTACAGATATCTCCGTGAGAGATTGGGGACTTCGAGACACCAGTCAGTATACAGATATCTCCCTGAGGGAGAGGGGACAGAATGACACTGGTCAGTGTATAGATATCTCCGTGAGGGAGAGGGACTGAGAGACACCAGTCAGTGTACAGATATCTCCCTGAGGGAGAGGGACTGCAAGACTTCAGTGATTGTACAGAAAACTACCTGAGAGGGAGGGACTCAGAGACACCAGTCCGTGTATAGATATGTCGCTGGGGAAGGGGGACTGCGAGATACAGCTCAGTGTACTGATATGTCCCTGAGGGAGAGGGACTGAGAGGCACCAGTCAGTGTATAGATATATTTCCCTGAGAGGGAGCAACTGAGAGATGCTATTCAGTGTACATATATCTCGCAGAGAGACAACAGTCAGTGTACAGATATCTCCCTGAGAGGGAGGGACTCAGGGACACCAGTCAGTGTACAGATATGTCGTTGGAATAGAGGGACTGAGCGATACCAGTCAGTGTACAGATAAGTCCCTGAGAGAGAGGGACTGAGAGACACCAGTCAGTGTACAGATATCTCCATTAGAGTGAGGGATTGAGAGACACCAGTCAGTGCACAGATATCTCCCTGAGGGAGATGGACTGAGAAATGACCCGTCAGTGTACATATCTATCCCTGAGCAAGACGAACCGAGAGACACCAGTCAATGTACAGATATGTCCATGAGGGAGAGCGACTTGGAGACACCAGTCAGTGTACTGATATGTCCATGAGGGACAGAGACTGAGAGACACCAGTCAGTGTACAGATATCACCCTGCGGGAGCGGGACTGAGAGACTCCAGTCAGTGAACAGATATCTCCATGAGGGGAAGGACTGAGAGACACCATTCATTTTACAGATATCTCCCTGAGGGAGAGGGACTGAGAGAAATCAGTCAGAGTGCAGATATCTCCCTGAGGAAAAGGGGCTGAGAGATACAAGTCAGTGTTCAGATATATCCCTGAACGAGAGGGACTGAGAGACACCTGTCAGTGTTCGGATATCTGCGTGAGAGATTGGGGACTTCGAGACAGCAGTCAGTTTACAGATATCTCCCTAAGGGAGTGGGGACAGAAAGACACTGCTCAGTGTACAGATATCTCCGTGAGCGAGAGGGACTGAGAGACACCAGTCAGTGTACAGATATCTCCCTGAGGGAGAGGGACTGAGAGACAACAGTCAGTGTACCGATATCTCCCTGAGAGACAGAGAGACTGAGATATATCAGTGTAGAAATATCTTCCTGAGGGAGAGGGACTGAGAGACACCAGTCAGTGTATAGATATCATCCTGAGGGAGCGGGACTGAGAGACAACATTCAGTGAACAGATATCTCCCTGAGGGGAAGGACTGAGGGACAGCATTCAGTGTACAAATATTTCCCTTCGGGAGAGGGACTGAGAGACACCAGTCAGTGTACAGATATCACTCTGAGAGGAAGGGACTGAGATACAACTCAGTGTCCTGATATGTCCCTGAGGGTGTGGGACTGAGTGACCAGTCAGTATACAGATATCTCCAAGAGGGAGAAGGACTGAGAGGCACCAGTCTGTGTACAGATATATCCCTGAGAGAAATGGACTGAGAGACGAGTTAGTGCACAGATATCTCCCTGAGAGACTGAGTGACTGATAGTCATCAGTCAGTGTTCAGATATCTCTGTCAAGGAAAGGGATTGAGAGACACCAGTCAGTGTACAGATATCACCCTGAGGGAGAGAGACTGAGAGACACCCGTCAGTGTACAGATATCACCCTGAGGAAGAGGGACTGAGAGACTCAAGTCAGTGTCCAGATATCTACATGAGAGTGAAGGATTGAGGGACACCCGTCAGTGTACAGATATCACCCTGAGGAAGAGGGACTGAGAGACTCAAGTCAGTGTCCAGATATTTCCCTGAGGGAGATGGACTGAGAGATACCCGTCATAGTACATATCTATCTCTGGGCGAGAGGAACTGAGAGACACCAGTCAATGTACAGATATGTTCATGAGGGAGAGAGACTTAGAGACCAGTCACTGCAGAAAGCTCCCTGAGGAGAGCGACTGATAGGTACCAGTCCGTGTACAGAAATGTCCATGGGGGAAAGGGACTGAGAGACACCAGTCAGTGAATAGAAATGTCCCTGAGGCACAGGCACTGCGAGACCAGCCAGTGCACCGATATCTCCCTGAGACACAGAGAGACTGAGAGATATCAGTGTACAAATATCTTCCTGAGGGAGAGGGACTGAGAGACAACAGTCAGTGAACAGATATCTCCCTGAGGGGAAGGACTGAGAGAAAGCATTCAGTGTACAAATATTTCCCTGGGGGAGAGGGACTGAGTGACCAGTCATTGCACAGATATCACCCTGAGAAACATAGAAACTGAGAGTCATCAGTCAGAGTGCAGATATCTCTCTGAGGGAGAGGGACTGAGAGATACCAGTGAGAGAGCCGATATCTCCCTGAGATAGAGGACTGAGAGATACCAGTCAGTTTTCAGATATGTCCCTGAAAGAGAAAGACTGAGAGACACAAATCAGTGCACAGATATCTCCCTGAGGGAGAGGGCACAGAATGACACTGGTCAGTGTACAGAAATCTCCGAGAAGGAGAGGGACTGAGAGACACCAATCAGTGTGCAGATATCTCCCTGAGGGAGAGGGAGTGAGAGACACCAGTCAGTTTACAGATATCACTCTGATAGGGAGGGACCGAGAGATACAAGTTAGTGCACTGATATCTCCCGAAGGGAAAGGGACTGAGAGATGCAGTCAGTGTACAGATATGTCCCTGAAACAGAGGGACTGAGAGATACCAGTCAGTGTACAGGTACCTCAGTGAGAGGGAGAGTGTCTGAGAGACACCAGTTAGTGTACAGATATATCTGTGAGAGAGAGGGACTGAGAGACACCCCTCAGTGTAGAGATATCTATCTCAGGGAGTTGGACTGAGAAGCACCAGTCAGTGTGCATATCTGTCCCTGAGGGAAAGGGATTGAGCGGCCAGTCAGTATACAGATATCTCCCAGAGGGAGAAGGACTGAGAGACACCAGTCAGGGAACAGATATCTCCCTGACGGAGAGTGGACTGAGAGACACCAGATAATGTACAGCTATCTCCCTGAGAGATTGGAGACTTCTAGACAAAATTCAGTATACAGATATATCCCTGAGGGAGAGGGACTGAGAGACAGCAGTCAGTATACAGCAATCTCCCTGAAGGAGAGGGAATGAGAGTTACCAGTCAGTATACAGATATGTCCCTGAGGGAGTGGGACTGAGAAGCACCATTCAGTGTACAGATATGTCGCTGAGTGAGTGGGTCTGAGTGACAGTCAGTATACAGATGCCTCCCAGAGGGAGAAGGATTAAGAGACACCAGTCAGTGTACAGATATGTCCCTGAGGGAAATGGACTGAGAGACGAGTCAGTGTACAGAATTCTCACTGAGGTTGGGGGACTGATTATACACCAAGTCGGAGTATAGGTATCTACCTGAGGAAGAGTGGACTGAGAGAAACCAGTCAGTGTACAGATATCTTCCTGAGAGATTGGGGACTTCGAGACACCAGTCAGTATACAGATATCTCCCTGAGGGAGAGGGTACTGAATGACACCGGTCTGTGTAAAGAAATCTCCGTGAGGGTGAGGGACTGAGCGACACCAGTCAGTTTACTGATATCTCCCTGAGACGGAGCAAATGAGAGGCGCCAATCAGTGTACAGATGTCTCCCTGAGAGGGAGGTACTGAGAGACACCAGTCAGTGTGTAGAAATCTCCCTGAGGGAGAGGGACTAAGAGACATCAGTCAGTTTACAGATATCTCCCTGAGGGAGAGTGGAATGAGAGAAAACATTCAGTGAACAGTTTTCTCCCTGAGAGGGAGGGACTGAGAGACACCAGTCACTGTACAGATATCTCTGTGAGAGGGAGTGACTGAGAGACACCAGTCAGTGCACAGATATCACCCTGAGGGAGAGGGATTGAGAGGCACCAGTCAGTGTATAGATATATTTCCCTGAGAGGGAGCAACTGAGAGATGCTATTCAGTGTACATATATCTCGCAGAGAGACAACAGTCAGTGTACAGATATCTCCCTGAGAGGGAGGGACTCAGAGACACCAGTCAGTGTACAGATATGTCGTTGGAGGAGAGGGACTGAGCGATACCAGTCAGTGTACAGATAAGTCCCTGAGAGAGAGGGACTGAGATACACCAGTCAGTGTACAGATATCTCCATTAGAGTGAGGGATTGAGAGACACCAGTCAGTGCACAGATATCTCCCTGAGGGAGATGGACTGAGAAATAACCCGTCAGTGTACATATCTATCCCTGAGCAAGACGAACCGAGAGACACCAGTCAATGTACAGATATGTCCATGAGGGAGAGCGACTTGGGAGACACCAGTCAGTGTACTGATATGTCCATGAGGGACAGAGACTGAGAGACACCAGTCAGTGTACCGATATCACCCTGCGGGAGCGGGACTGAGAGACTCCAGTCAGTGAACAGATATCTCCATGAGGGGAAGGACTGAGAGACACCATTCATTTTACAGATATCTCCCTGAGGGAGAGGGACTGAGAGAAATCAGTCAGAGTGCAGATATCTCCCTGAGGAAAAGGGGCTGAGAGATACCAGTCAGTGTTCAGATATATTCCTGAAAGAGAGTGACTGAGAGACACCCGTCAGTGTTCGGATATCTGCGTGAGAGATTGGGGACTTCGAGACAGCAGTCAATATACAGATATCTCCCGAAGGGAGTGGGGACAGAATGACACTGCTCAGTGTACAGATATCTCCGTGAGCGAGAGGGACTGAGAGACACCAGTCAGTGTACCGATATCTCCCTGAGAGACAGAAAGACTGAGAGATATCAGTGTAGAAATATCTTCCTGAGGGAGAGGGACTGAGAGACACCAGTCAGTGTATAGATATCATCCTGAGGGAGCGGGACTGAGAGACAACATTCAGTGAACAGATATCTCCCTGAGGGGAAGGACTGATGGACAGCATTCAGTGTACAAATATTTCCCTTCGGGAGAGGGACTGAGAGACACCAGTCAGTGTACAGATATCACTCTGAGAGGGAGGGTCTGAGATACAACTCAGTGTCCTGATATGTCCCTGAGTGTGTGGGACTGAGAGACCAGTCAGTATACAGATATCTCCCAGAGGGAGAAGGACTGAGAGGCACCAGTCTGTGTACAGATATATCCCTGAGGGAAATGGACTGAGAGACGAGTTAGTGCACAGATATCTCCCTGAGAGACTGAGTGACTGATAGTCATCAGTCAGTGTACAGATATCTCTGTCAAGGAAAGGGATTGAGAGACACCAGTCAGTGTACAGATATCACCCTGAGGGAGAGAGACTGAGAGACACCCGTCAGTGTACAGATATCACCCTGAGGAAGAGGGACTGAGAGACTCAAGTCAGTGTCCAGATATCTACATGAGAGTGAAGGATTGAGGGACACCAGTCAGTGTACAGATATCACCCTCAGAGGCAGGGAATGAGAGACACCAGTCAGTGTGCAGATATCTCCCTGAGGGAGATGGACTGAGAGATACCCGTCAGTGTACATATCTATCTCTGGGCGAGAGGAACTGAGAGACACCAGTTAACGTGCAGATATGTTCATGAGGGAGACCGACTTAGAGACCAGTCACTGCAGATATCTCCCTGAGGAGAGCGACTGATAGGCACCAGTCCGTGTACAGAAATGTCCATGGGGGAAAGGGACTGAGAGACACCAGTCAGTAAATAGAAATGTCCCTGAGGCACAGGCACTGCGAGACCAGCCAGTGCACCGATATCTCCCTGAGACACAGAGAGACTGAGAGATATCAGTGTTCAAATATCTTCCTGAGGGAGAGGGACTGAGAGACAACAGTCAGTGAACAGATATCTCCCTGAGGGGAAGGACTGAGAGACAGCATTCAGTGTACAGATATGTCGTTGGGGGAGAGGGACTGAGAGATACCAGTCAGTGTACAGATGAGTCCCTGAGAGAGAAGGACTGAGAGACACCAGTCAGTGTACAGATATCTCCATGAGAGTGAAGGATTGAGAGACACCAGTCAGTGTACAGATATCTCCCTGAGGGAGATGGACTGAGAGATACCCCGTAAGTGTACATATCTATCCCTGAGAAAGAGGAACCGAGAGACACCACTCAATGTACAGATATGTCCATGAAGGAGAGCGACTTGGAGACACCAGACAGTGTACAGATATGTCCATGAGGGAGAGAAACTGAGAGACACCAGTCAGTGTACAGATATCAACCTGCGGGACCGCGACTGAGAGACTCCAGTCAGTGCACAGATATCTCCATGAGGGGAAGGACTGAGAGACACCATTCAGTTTACAGATATCTCCCTGAGTGAGAGGGACTGAGAGATACCAGTCAGTGTTCAGATATGTCCCTGAAAGAGAGGGACTGAGAGACACCTGTCAGTGTACAGATATCTCCCGAAGGGAGAGGGGACAATATGACACTGCTCAGTGTAGAGATATCTCCGTGAGGGAGATGGACTGAGAGACATCAGTCAGTGTACAGATATCTCCCTGAGTGAGAGGGAATGAGAGACACCAGTCAATGTACAGATATCTCACTTCGGGAGATGGACTGAGAGACACCATTCAGTGTACAGATATCACTCTAAGAGAGAGTGACTGAGAGATGCAACTCAGTGTCCTGATATGTCCCTGAGGGTGTGGGACTGAGACACCAGTCAGTATACAGATATCTCCCAGGGGGAGAAGGACTGAGAGGCACCAGTCAGTGTACAGATATATCCCGGAGGGAAATGGACTGAGAGGCGAGTCAGTGCACAGATATCTCCCTGAGAGACTGAGTGACTGATACACATCAGTCACTGTACAGATATCCCTCTCAAGGAAAGGGATAGGGAGACACCAGTCAGTGAACAGATATCACCCGGAGGGAGAGGGACTGAGAGACTCAAGTCAGTGTACAGATATCTCCATGAGAGTGAAGGATTGAGGGACACCATTCAGTTTACAGATATCACCCTCAGAGGCAGGGAATGAGAGACACAAGACAGTGTACAGATATCTCCATGAGGGAGATGGACTGAGAGATACACGTCATAGTACATATCTATCCCTGGGCGAGAGGAACTGAGAGACACCAGTCAATGTCTAGATATGTTCATGATGGAGAGCGACTTAGATACCAGTCACTGCAGATATCTCCCTGAGGAGAGCGACTGAGAGACACCAGTCCGTGTACAGATATGTCCATGGGGGAAAGGGACTGAGAGACACCAGTCAGTGAACAGAAATGTCCCTGAGGCACAGGAACTGCGAGACCAGCCAGTGTACCGATATCTCCCTGAGAGACAGAGAGACTGAGAGATATCAGTGTTCAAATATCTTCCTGAGGGAGAGGGACTGAGAGACACCAGTCAGTGTACAGATATCACCATGAGGGAGCGAGACTGAGAGACAACAGTCAGTGAACAGACATCTCCCTGAGAGAGAGAGACTGAGAGATACCAGTGAGAGTGCTGATATCTACCTGAGGTAGAGGGACTGAGAGATACCAGTCAGTTTTCAGATATGCCCCTGAAAGAGAAAGACTGAGAGACACAAGTCAGTGTACAGATATCTCACTGAGGGAGAGGACACAGAATGACACTGGTCAGTGTACAGATATCTCCGAGAAGGAGAGGGACTGAGAGACACCAATCAGTGTACAGATATCTCCCTGAGGGAGAGGGACTGAGAGACACCAGTCAGTGTACAGATATCACTCTGAGAGGGACGGACTGAGAGATACCAGTCAGTGTACAGATATCTCCCTGAGGGAGAGGGACTGAGAGACACCAGTCAGTGTACAGATATCTCCCTGAGGGAGAGGGACTGAGAGACACCAGTCAGTGTACAGATATCTCCCTGACAGATAGTGGACTGAGAGTCACCAGTCAGTGTACAGATATCTCCCTGAGAGATTGGAGACTTAGAGACACCAGTCAGTATACAGATATATCCCTGACGGAGAGGGATTGAGAGACAGCAGTCAGTATAGAGCTATCTCCCTGAAGGAGAGGGACTACAAGACATCAGTGAGTGTACAGATATCTTCCTGAGAGTGAGGGACTGAGAGACACGAGTCAGTTTACAGATATTAGCCTGAGAGGGAGGTACGAAGAAACACCAGTCAGTCTATAGATATCTGCCTGAGGGAGCGGCACTGAGATACACAGTCAGTGTGCATATGCGTCCTGAGGGAGAGGGACTTAGAGACAACCGTCAGTGAAAAGCTATCTCCCTGAAAGGGAGGGACTGAGAGACGCCAGTCAGTGTACAGATATTTCCCTAAGGGAGAGGGACTGAGAGACACCAGTCAGTGTTCAGATATAACACTGAGAAGGAGGTACTGAGATACACCATTCAGTGTACAGATATCTCCCTGAGGGAGAGGGAGAAAGAGGCACCATTCAGTGTACAGATATGTCCCTGAGGGAGAGGGACTTTGTGAAGAGACAGTGTCCAGATATCTCCCTGAGTGACAGAGAGACGGGAGACATCAGTCAGAGTACAGATATTTCCCTGAGGGAGAGGGACTGCAAGATACCAGTGAGTGTACAGATATCTCCCTGAGTGTGAGTGGACTGAGATACACCAGTCAGTGTACAGACACCTTCCTAAGAGATTGGGGACTTCGTGCCACCAACCAGTATACAGATATCGCGCTGAGGGCGAGGGGACAGAATGACACCGGTCTGTGTACAAATATCTCCATGAGGGAGAGGGATTGAGAAGCCAGTTAGTGTACAGATATCTCTCTGAAGGAGAGGGACTGAGAGACACCAGTTAGTGTTCAGATATCACACTGAGAAGTAGTACTGAGAGACACCATTCAGTGCACAGATATAACCCTGAGGGAGAGGGACTGAGAGATTCCAGTCACTGTTCAGATATGTCCCTGAGGGAGAGGGGGCAGAATGACACTGGTCAGTGTATAGATATCTCCGTGAGGGAGAGGGACTGAGAGACACCAGTCAGTGTACTGATATCTGCGTGAGGGAGAGGGACTGAGAGACACCAGTCAGTGTACAGGAATCTACCTGAGAGGGAGGGACTGAGAGACAACAGTCAGTGTACAGATATCACACTGAGAGGGAGGGACTGAGAGATACAACTCAGTGTACTGATATGTCCCTGAGGGAGATGGACTGAGAGATACCAGTCAGTGTACAGATAGTCCCTGAAAGGGAGGGACTGAGAGACACCAGTCACGGTGCAGATATCCCTCTGAGAGGGAAGGACTGAGAGACACCAGTCAGTGTACAGATATGTTCCTGAGGGAGAGGGAGAAAGAGGCACCATTCCGTGTATAGATATGTCCCTGAGGGGAAAGACTGAGAGACACCAGTCAGTTTACAGATATCTCTCTGAGGGAGAGGGATTGAGAGACACCAGTCAGTGTACAGATATCACCCTGAGGGAGAGGGACTTAGAGACACAAGTCAGTTCACAGATATCTCCCTGAGAGGGAGCAACTGAGAGACGCCAGTCAGTGTACAGATATCACCCTGAGGGAGAGGGTCTGAGAGACACCAGTCAGTGTACAGATATCTCCCTGAGGGAGAGGGGACTGAGAGACACCAGTCAGTGTACTGATATCTCCCTGAGGGAGAGGGGCTGAGAGTTACAGTCCATGTAAAGATATGTCCCTCAAAACAAGGGATTGAGAGACACCAGGCAGTGTACAGCTACCTCAGTGAGAGGGAGAGGGACTGAGAGACACTAGTCAGTGTACAGATATCTCTGTGAGAGGGAGGGACTGAGAGACACCCCTCAGTGTACAGATATCTACCTCAGGTAGTTGGACTGAGACGCATCAGTCAGTGTACAGATATCACTCTGAGAGGGAGGGACTGAGAGTTGCAACTTAGTGTCCTGATATGTCCCTGAGGGAGAGGGACTGAGAGACCAGTCAGTATACAGATATCTCCCTGAGGGAGAAGGACTGAGAGACACCAGTCAGTGTACAGATATGTCCCTGAGGGAAATGGACTAAGAGACCAGTCAGTGCACAGATATCTCCCTGAGAGACTGAGATATTGATAGACATCAGTCAGTGTACAGATATCTCACTGAGAGGGAGCAACTGAGAGACGCCAGTCAGTGTACAGATGTCTCCCTGAGGGAGAAGGACTGACAGACAACAGTCAGTGTACAGATATCTCCCTGAGGGAGAGAGAAACTGAGAGACACCAGTCAGTGCACAGATATCTCCCTGAGAGGGAGCGAATGAGAGAAATCAGTCCGTGTTTCGATATCTGCCTGAGGGTGAGGGACTGAGAGAAATCAGTCAGTGTACAGAAATCACCCTGAGAGGGAGGGACTGAGGGACACCAGTCAGTGTACAGATATCTCCCTGAGAGGGAAAGCTGCGGAACACCAGTCAGTGTACAGATATGTCGCGATGGTAGAGGGACTGAGATATACCAGTTAGTGTACAGATATGTCCCTGAGAGAGAGGGACTGAGAGACACCGGTGAGTGTACAGATATCTCCCTGAGGGAGAGGGACTGGGAGACATCATTCAGTGTACAGATGTGTCCTGACGCCGAGCGACTGAGAGACAACAATCAGTGTACAGATATCTCCCTGAGGGAGAGGGACTGAGAGAAATAAGTAAGTGTACAGATATCGCCATGAGAGTGAGGGATTGAGAGACACCAGTCAGAGTACAGATATCACCCTCAGAGGCAGGGAATGAGAGATACCCGTCAGATATCTCCCTGAGGGAGAGGGACTGAGAGACAGCAGTCAGTGTACAGATATCTCCCTGACAGATAGTGGACTGAGAGTCACCAGTCAGTGTACAGATATCTCCCTGAGAGATTGGAGACTTCGAGACACCAGTCAGTATACAGATATATCCCTGACGGAGAGGGATTGAGAGACAGCAGTCAGTATAGAGCTATCTCCCTGAAGGAGAGGGACTACAAGACATCAGTGAGTGTACAGATATCTTCCTGAGAGTGAGGGACTGAGAGACACGAGTCAGTTTACAGATATTAGCCTGAGAGGGAGGTACGAAGAAACACCAGTCAGTCTATAGATATCTGCCTGAGGGAGCGGCACTGAGATACACAGTCAGTGTGCAGATGTGTCCTGAGGGAGAGGGACTTAGAGACAACCGTCAGTGAAAAGCTATCTCCCTGAAAGGGAGGGACTGAGAGACGCCAGTCAGTGTACAGATATTTCCCTAAGGGAGAGGGACTGAGAGACACCAGTCAGTGTTCAGATATAACACTGAGAAGGAGGTACTGAGATACACCATTCAGTGTACAGATATCTCCCTGAGGGAGAGGGAGAAAGAGGCACCATTCAGTGTACAGATATGTCCCTGAGGGAGAGGGATTCTGTGAAGAGACAGTGTCCAGATATCTCCCTGAGAGACAGAGAGACGGGAGACATCAGTCAGAGTACAAATATTTCCCTGAGGGAGAGGGACTGCAAGATACCAGTGAGTGTACAGATATCTCCCTGAGTGTGAGTGGACTGAGATACACCAGTCAGTGTACAGACACCTTACTAAGAGATTGGGGACTTCGTGCCACCAACCAGTATACAGATATCGCGCTGAGGGCGAGGGGACAGAATGACACCGGTCTGTGTACAAATATCTCCATGAGGGAGAGGGATTGAGAAGCCAGTTAGTGTACAGATATCTCTCTGAAGGAGAGGGACTGAGAGACACCAGTTAGTGTTCAGATATCACACTGAGAAGTAGTACTGAGAGACACCATTCAGTGCACAGATAGCACCCTGAGGGAGAGGGACTGAGAGATTCCAGTCACTGTTCAGATATGTCCCTGAGGGAGAGGGGGCAGAATGACACTGGTCAGTGTATAGATATCTCCGTGAGGGAGAGGGACTGAGAGACACCAGTCAGTGTACTGATATCTGCGTGAGGGAGAGGGACTGAGAGACACCAGTCAGTGTACAGAAATCTACCTGAGAGGGAGGGACTGAGAGACAACAGTCAGTGTACAGATATCACACTGAGAGGGAGGGACTGAGAGATACAACTCAGTGTACTGATATGTCCCTGAGGGAGATGGACTGAGAGATACCAGTCAGTGTACAGATATCCCTCTGAGAGGGAAGGACTGAGAGACACCAGTCAGTGTACAGATATGTTCCTGAGGGAGAGGGAGAAAGAGGCACCATTCCGTGTATAGATATGTCCCTGAGGGGAATGATTGAGTGACACCAGTCAGTGTACAGATATCACCCTGAGGGAGAGGGACTTAGAGACACCAGTCAGTGCACAGACATCTCCCTGAGAGGGGCAACTGAGAGACGCCAGCCAGTGTACAAATTACTACCTCAGAGGGAGGGACTCAGAGACACCAGTCAGTGTACAGATATGTCGTTGAGGGAGAGGGACTGAGAGATACCAGTCAGTGTACAGATAAGTCCCTGAGAGAGAGGGACTGAGAGACACCAGTCAGTGTACAGATATCTCCATGAGAGTGAAGGATTGACGGACACCAGTCAGTGTACAGATATCACCCTCAGAGGCAGGGAATGAGAGACACCAGTCAGTGTACAGATATCTCCCTGAGGGAGATGGACTGAGAGATAACACGTCAGTGTACATATCTATCCCTGAGCAAGCGGAACCGTGAGTCACCAGTCAATGTACAGATATGTCCATGAGGGAGAGCGGCTTGGAGACACCAGTCAGTGTACAGAAATGTCCATGAGGGAGAGAGACTGAGAGACACCATTCAGTTTACAGATAACTCCCTGAGTGAGAGAAACTGAGAGACATCAGTCAGAGTACAGATATCTCCCTGAGGGAGAGGGACTGAGAGATGCCAGTCAGTGTTCAGATATGTCCCTGAAAGAGAGGGACTGAGAGACACCTGTCAGTGTACAGATATCTGCGTGACAGATTTGGGACTTCGAGACACCAGTCAGTATACAGATATCTCCCAAAGGGAGAGGGGACAGAATGACACTGCTCAGTGTAGAGATATCTCCATGAGGGAGATGGACTGAGAGACACCAGTCAGTTTACAGATATCTCCCTGAGGGAGAGGGATTGAGAAAAACAGTCAGTGTACAGATATCTCACGAAGGGAGATGGAGTGAGAGGCACCATTCAGTGTACAGATATCACTCTGAGAGGGAGTGACTGAGAGATACATCTCAGTGTCCTGATATGTCCCTGAGGGTGTGGGACTGAGAGACCAGTCAGTATACAGATATCTCCCAGAGGGAGAAGGACTGAGAGGCACCAGTCAGTGTACAGGTATGCCCCTGAGTGAAATGGACTGAGAGGCGAGTCAGAGCACAGATATCTCCCTGAGAGACTGAGTGACTGATAGACATCAGTCACTGTACAGATATCTCTCTCAAGGAAAGGGAT
The DNA here is from genome assembly GCF_044704955.1 of Pristiophorus japonicus. NCBI lineage: Eukaryota > Metazoa > Chordata > Chondrichthyes > Pristiophoridae > Pristiophorus > Pristiophorus japonicus. Next base: position 538,924 of record NW_027252669.1, read on the forward strand.
TGAGAGACACCAGTTTGTGTACAGAAATCACCCTGAGGGAGAGGGACTGAGAGACACAAGTCAGTTCACAGATATCCCCCTGAGAGGGAGCAACTGAGAGACGCCAGTCAGTGTACAGATGTCTCCCTGAGGGAGAGGGACTGAGAGACTCAAGTCAGTATACAGATATCTCCATGAGAGTGAAGGATTGAGGGACACCATTCAGTGTGCAGATATCACCCTCAGAGGCAGGGAATGAGAGACACAAGTCAGTGTACAGATATCTCCATGAGGGAGATGGACTGAGAGATACCTGTCATAGTACATATCTATCCCTGGGCGAGAGGAACTGAGAGACACCAGTCAATGTATAGATATGTTCATGATGGAGAGCGACTTAGATACCAGTCACTGCAGATATCTCCCTGAGGAGAGCGACTGAGAGACACCAGTCCGTGTACAGATATGTCCATGGGGGAAAGGAACTGAGAGACACCAATCAGGGAACAGAAATGTCCCTGAGGCACAGGAACTGCGAGACGAGCCAGTGTACCGATATCTCCCTGAGAGACAGAGAGACTGAGAGATATCAGTATACAAATATCTTCCTGAGGGAGAGTGACTGAGAGACACCAGTCAGTGTACTGATATCACCATGAGGGAGCGGGACTGAAAGACAACAGTCAGTGAACAGATATCTCCCTGAGGGAGAGGGACTGAGAGATACCAGTGAGAGTGCAGATATCTACCTGAGGTAGAGGGACTGAGAGATACGAGTCAGTTTTCAGATATGTCCCTGAAAGAGAAAAACTGAGAGACACAAGTCAGTGTACAGATATCTCACTGAGGGAGAGGGCACAGAATGACACTGGTCAGTGTACTGATATCTCCGTGAGGGCGGTGGACTGAGAGACACCAGTCAGTGTACAGATATCTCCCTGAGGGAGAGGGACTGAGAAAAACAGGCAGTATGCAGATATCTCACTTCGGCAGATGGACTGAGAGACACCATTCAGTGTACAGATATCACTCTGAGAGAGAGTGACTGAGAGATGCAACTCAGTGTCCTGATATGTCCCTGAGGGTGTGGGACTGAGACACCAGTCAGTATACAGATATCTCCCAGAGGGAGAAGGACTGAGAGGCACCAGTCAGTGTACAGATATATCCCTGAGGGAAATGGACTGAGGCGAGTCAGTGCACAGATATCTCCCTGAGAGACTGAGTGACTGATAGAATTCAGTCACTGTACAGATATCTCTCTCAAGGAAAGGGATAGGGAGACACCAGTCAGTGAACAGATATCACCCGGAGGGAGAGGGACTGAGAGACACAAGTCACTTCACAGATATCTCCCTGAGAGGGAGCAACTGAGAGACGCCAGTCAGTGTACAGATGTCTCCCTGAATGAGAGGGACTGAGAGACTCAAGTCAGTGTACAGATATCTCCATGAGAGTGAAGGATTGAGGGACACCATTCAGTGTGCAGATATCACCCTCAGAGGCAGGGAATGAGAGACACAAGTCAGTGTACAGATATCTCCATGAGGGAGATGGACTGAGAGATACCTGTCATAGTACATATCTATCCCTGGGCGAGAGGAACTGAGAGACACCAGTCAATGTATAGATATGTTCATGATGGAGAGCGACTTAGATACCAGTCACTGCAGATATCTCCCTGAGGAGAGCGACTGAGAGACACCAGTCCGTGTACAGATATGTCCATGGGGGAAAGGAACTGAGAGACACCAATCAGGGAACAGAAATGTCGCTGAGGCACAGGAACTGCGAGACGAGCCAGTGTACCGATATCTCCATGAGAGACAGAGAGACTGAGAGATATCAGTATACAAATATCTTCCTGAGGGAGAGTGACTGAGAGACACCAGTCAGTGTACTGATATCACCATGAGGGAGCGGGACTGAAAGACAACAGTCAGTGAACAGATATCTCCCTGAGGGAGAGGGACTGAGAGATACCAGTGAGAGTGCAGATATCTACCTGAGGTAGAGGGACTGAGAGATACGAGTCAGTTTTCAGATATGTCCCTGAAAGAGAAAAACTGAGAGACACAAGTCAGTGTACAGATATCTCACTGAGGGAGAGGGCACAGAATGACACTGGTCAGTGTACTGATATCTCCGTGAGGGAGGTGGACTGAGAGACACCAGTCAGTGTACAGATATCTCCCTGAGGGAGAGGGACTGAGAAAAACAGGCAGTATGCAGATATCTCACTTCGGCAGATGGACTGAGAGACACCATTCAGTGCACAGATATCACTCTGAGAGAGAGTGACTGAGAGATGCAACTCAGTGTCCTGATATGTCCCTGAGGGTGTGGGACTGAGACACCAGTCAGTATACAGATATCTCCCAGAGGGAGAAGGACTGAGAGGCACCAGTCAGTGTACAGATATATCCCTGAGGGAAATGGACTGAGGCGAGTCAGTGCACAGATATCTCCCTGAGAGACTGAGTGACTGATAGAATTCAGTCACTGTACAGATATCTCTCTCAAGGAAAGGGATAGGGAGACACCAGTCAGTGAACAGATATCACCCGGAGGGAGAGGGACTGAGAGACACAAGTCACTTCACAGATATCTCCCTGAGAGGGAGCAACTGAGAGACGCCAGTCAGAGTACAGATGTCTCCCTGAATGAGAGGGACTGAGAGACTCAAGTCAGTGTACAGATATCTCCATGAGAGTGAAGGATTGAGGGACACCATTCAGTGTGCAGATATCACCCTCAGAGGCAGGGAATGAGAGACACAAGTCAGTGTACAGATATCTCCATGAGGGAGATGGACTGAGAGATACCTGTCATAGTACATATCTATCCCTGGGCGAGAGGAACTGAGAGACACCAGTCAATGTATAGATATGTTCATGATGGAGAGCGAATTAGATACTAGTCACTGCAGCTATCTCCCTGAGAGGGAAAGCTGCGGGACACCAGTCAGTGTACAGATATGTCGCTGTGGTAGAGGGACTGAGATATACCCGTCAGTTTTCAGATATGTCCCTGAAAGAGAAAGACTGAGAGACACAAGTCAGTGTACAGATATCTCACTGAGGGAGAGGGCACAGAATGTCACTGGTCAGTGTGCAGATATCTCCGAGAAGGAGAGGGACTGAGAGACACCAATCAGTGTACAGATATCTCCCTGAGGGAGAGGGACTGAGAGACACCAGTCTGTGTGCAGATATCACTCTGAGAGGGACGGACTGTGAGATACAAGTCAGTGTACTGATATCTCCCTGAGGGAGAGGGACTGAGAGATGCAGTCAGTGTACAGATATGTCCCTCAAACAGAGGGATTGAGAGACACCAGTCAGTGTACAGATATCTCTGTGAGAGGGAGGGACTGAGAGGCACCCCTCAGTGTACAGATATCTGCCTCAGGTAGTTGGACTGAGACGCATCAGTCAGTGTACAGATGTCACTCTGAGAGGGAGGGACTGAGAGATGCAACTCAGTGTCCTGATATGTCCCTGAGGGAGAGGGACTGAGAGAGCAGTCAGTATACAGATATCTCCCTGAGGGAGAAGGAATGAGAGACACCAGTCAGTGTAAGATATGTCCCTGAGGGAAATGGACTAAGAGACCAGTGAGTGCACAGATATCTCCCTGAGGGAGAAGGACTGACAAACAGCAGTCAGTGTACAGATATCACCGTGAGGGAGAGACAAACTGAGAGTCATCAATCAGAATGCAGATTTCTCCAGGACGGAGAGTGGACTGAGACTCACCAGTCAGTGTACAGATATCTCCCTGAGAGCTTGGGGACTTCAAGACACCAGTCAGTATACAGATATCTCCCTGATGGAGAGGGATTAACAGACACCAGGCAGTGAACAGATATCTCCCTGAGAGGGAGCGAATGAGAGAAATCAGTCAGTGTATAGATATCTGCCTGAGGGTGAGGGACTGAGAGACACCAGTCAGTGTACAGACATCACCCTGAGAGGGAGGTACAGAGAGACACCAGTCAGTGTACAGATATCTCCCTGAGAGGGAAAGCTGCGGGACACCAGTCAGTGTACAGATATGTCGCTGTGGTAGAGGGACTGAGATATACCAGTCAGTGTACAGATATGTCCCTGAGAGAGAGGGACTGAGAGACACCGGTGAGTGTGCAGATATCTCCCTGAGGGAGAGGAACTGGGAGACATCATTCAGTGTACAGATGTGTCCTGACGCCGAGCGACTGAGAGACAACAATCAGTGTACAGATATCTCCCTGAGGGAGAGGGACTGAGAGAAATAAGTAAGTGTACAGATATCGCCATGAGATTGAGGGATTGAGAGACACCAGTCAGAGTACAGATATCACCCTCAGAGGCAGGGAATGAGAGATACCCGTCAGATATCTCCCTGAGGGAGAGGGACTGAGAGACAGCAGTCAGTGTACAGATATCTCCCTGAGAGACAGAGAGACTGAGAGACATCAGTCAGAATGCAGATATCTCCCTGACAGATAGTGGACTGAGAGTCACCAGTCAGTGTACAGATATCTCCCTGAGAGATTGGAGACTTAGAGACACCAGTCAGTATACATATATATCCCTGACGGAGAGGGATTGAGAGACAGCAGTCAGTATAGAGCTATCTCCCTGAAGGAGAGGGACTACAAGACATCAGTGAGTGTACAGATATCTTCCTGAGTGTGAGGGACTGAGAGACACCAGTCCGTGTACAGATATGTCCTTGGGGAAAGGGACTGAGAGACACCAATCAGGGAACAGAAATGTCCCTGACGCACAGGAACTGCGAGACCAACCAGTGTACCGATATCTCCCTGAGAGACAGAGAGACTGAGAGATATCAGTATACAAATATCTTCCTGAGGGAGAGTGACTGAGAGACACCAGTCAGTGTACTGATATCACCATGAGGGAGCGGGACTGAAAGACAACAGTCAGTGAACAGATATCCCCCTGAGGGAGAGGAACTGAGAAATACCAGTGAGAGTGCAGATATCTACCTGAGGAAGAGGGACTGAGAGATACCAGTCAGTTTTCAGATATGTCCCTGAAAGAGAAAAACTGAGAGACACAAGTCAGTGTACAGATATCTCACTGAGGGAGAGGGCACAGAATGACACTGGTCAGTGTACGGATATCTCCGAGAAGGAGAGGGACTGAGAGACACCAATCAGTGTACAGATATCTCTCTGAGGTAGAGGGACTGAGAGACACCAGTCAGTATACAGATATCACTCTGAGAGGGAGGGACTGAGAGATACAAGTCAGTGTACTGATATCTCCCTGAGGGAGAGGGACTGAGAGATACAGTCAGTGTACAGATATGTCCCTCAAACAGAGGGACTGAGAGACACCAGTCAGTGTACAGATGTCATCCTGAGGGAGAGGGACTGAGAGACATCAGTCAGTTTACAGATATTTCCCTAAGAGGCAGCAACTGGGTGACGCCAGTCAGTGTACAGATGTCTCCCTGAGGGAGAGGAATTGACAGATAGCAGTCAGTGTACAGATATCACCCTGAGAGAGTCGCACTGAGAGAGACCAGTCATTGTACAGATATATCCCTGAGGGAGAGGGACTGAGAGATACCAGTCAGTGTAAAGATATCATCCTGAGGAAGAGAGACTCAAAGACACCAGTCAGTGTACAGATAACTCACTGAGGGAGAGGAACTGACAGACAGCAGTAAGTGTACAGATATCACCCTGAGAGGGTGGTACTGAGAGAGACCTGTCAGTGTACAGATATCTCCTTGAGGGAGAGGAACTGAGAGACACCAGTCAGTGTATAGATATCTCACTGAGGGAGAGGGAATGAGAGACACCAGTCAGTGTACTGATATCACCCTGAGAGGAAGGTACTGAGAGACACCAGTCAGTGTATACATATATCCCTGAGGGAGTGGGACTGAGAGACACCAGTCAGCGCAAAGATATCACCATGTGAGGCAGAGAATGAGAGACACAAGTCCATGTACAGATATGTAATTGACGGAGAGGGACTGAGAGATACCCGTCAGTGTACATATATATCTCCGTTAGGAATAGGAACTGAGAGACACCAATCAGTGAACAGATATCTTCCAGAGGGAGAGGGACTGAGAGGCACCAGTCAGTTTACCGATATCTCCTTGAGAGGGAGTTACTGAGAGGGACCAGTCAGTGTACAGATATCTCCCTGATTTGGAGGTACTAAGAGAGAACAGTCAGTGTATAGATATCTCCGTGAGGGAGAGGGACTGAGAGACACCAGGGAGTGTACAGATATCTCCCTGAGAGACAGAGAGACTGAGAGACATCAGTCAGAGGACAGATATCTCCTTGAGGGAGAGGGACTGAGAGACACCAGTCAGTGCACAGATATCTCCCGGAGTGAGTGGGACTGAGAAGCACCAGTCAGTGTACAGATATTTCCCTGAGGGAAATGGACTGAGAGACCAGTTAGTGCACAGATATATCCCTGAGAGAGAGAGAGACTGAGAGAGATCAGTCAGTGTACCGATATCTCCCTTAGGTAGAGGGATTGAGAGACACCAGTCAGTGGACAGATATCACCCTGAGGGAGAGGGACTGAGATACAACAGTCAGTGTACTGATATCTCCCTGAGAGCGAGCAACTGAGAGACTCCAGTCAGTGTGCAGATATCACCCTGAGAGGGAGGTACTGAGAGACTCCAGTCAGCGTACAGATATCACCCTGAGAGGGAGGTACTGAGAGACACCAGTCAGTGTACAGATATCTCACTGAGAAATTGGGGAATTCGAGACCAGTCAGTGAACAGATATCACCCTGAGAGAGAGAAACTGAGAGATACAAGTCAGTGTACAGATATGACGCTGAGGGGAAGGGACTAAGAGTCCCCAGTCCGTGTACAGATGATTCCGTAAGAGAAAGGGACTTTGAGACACCAGTCAGTGCGCAGATATGTCCCTGAGGGAGAGGCACTGAGAGGCACAAGTCAATTTACAGATATTACCCTCAGAAGCAGAGAATGAGAGACACCAGTCCGTGAACAGATATCTAATTGATGGAGAGAGACTGAGAGATACCCGTCAGTGTATATAAATGTTTGGTAGGGAGAGGAACTGAGAGACACCAATCAGTGAACAGATATCCTCCAGAGGGAGAGGGACTGAGAGGCATCAGTCAGTTTACTGATATCTCCCTGAGAGGGAGGGACTGAGAGACACCAGTCGGTGTACAGATATCTCCCGGAGGGAAAGGGTCTGAGAGACACCAGTCAGTGTACAGATATCACCCTGAGAGGGAGGTACTGAGAGACACCAGTCAGTGTATAGATATCACCTGACGGAGAGAGACTGAGAGAGACCAGTCACCGCAAAGATATCTCCCTGTGAGGCAGAGAATGAGAGACACCAGTCTGTGTACAGATATCTCATTGATGGAGAGGGACTGAGAGATTTCCATCAGTGTACATATATATCCGTTCGGGAGAAGAACTGAGAGACACCAATCCGTGAACAGATATCTGCCAGAGGGAGAGGGACTGAGAGGCACCAGAAGTGTTCTGATAGCTCCCAGGGAGGGAGGGACTGAGGGAAACCAGACAGTGGGCAGATATCTCCCTGAGAGGGAGTTACTGAGAGGCACCAGTCAGTGTACAGATATCTCCCTGAGTTGAAGGTACTGAGCGAGACCAGTCAGTATATAGATATCTCCCTGAGGGAGAGGGACTGAGATACACCAGGCAGTGTACAGATATCTCCCTGAGAGAAAGAGAGACTGAGAGACATCAGTCAGTGTACAGATATCTTCCTGAGGGAGAGGGTCTGAGAGACCACTCAGTTTAAAGCTATCTCCCAGAGGGAGAAGGACTGAGAGACACCAGTCAGTGTACAGTTATTTCCCTGTGGGAAATGGACTGAGAGACCAGTCAGTGCACAGATATATCCCTGAGAGACAGAGAGACTGAGAGAGATCAGTCAGTGTACCGATATCTCCCTTAGTGAGAGGGATTGAGAGACACCAGTCAGTGTACAGATATCACCCTGAGGGAGGGGGACTGAGAGACAACAGTCAGTGTACTGATATCTCCCTACGAGGGAGCAACTGAGAGACGCCAGTCAGTGTACAGATATCACCCTGAGAGGGAGGTACTGAGAGACACCAGTCAGTGTACCGATATCACCCTGAGAGGGAAGGACTGAGAGACACCAGTCAGTGTACAGATATCTCACTGAGAAATTGGGGAATTCCAGACACCAGTCAGTGAACATATATCACCTGAGAGGGAGGAACTGAAAGATACAAGTCAGTGTACGGATATGTCCCAGAGGAGAAGGGATTAAGAGTCCCCAGCCCGTGTACAGATGTGTCCGTGAGAGAGATGGATTTTCAAACACCAGTCAGTGTGCAGATATCTCCCTGAGGGAGAGTCACTGAGAGGCAAAAGTCAATGTACAGATATCTCCATGAGAGTGAGGGATTGAGATAAACCAGTTATTGTACAGATATCACCCTTAGAGGCAGGGAATTAGAGTCAGCAGTCAGTGTACAGATATCGCAATGATGGAGATTCATTGAGATCTACCCTTCAGTGTACATATATATCGCTGAGGGAGAGCAATTGACAGACAACAGTCAATGTACAGACATGTCCATAAGGGAGAGAAACTGAGAGACTGCAGTCAGTTTAATGATATCTCCCTGAGGGAGAGGGACTGAGAGACACCAATCAGTGTGCAGATGTCATCCTGAGAGAGAAGGACTGAGAGACACCAGTCAGTTTACAGATAACTCCCGAAGAGGGAGCAACTGGGAGACGCCAGTCAGTGTACAGATGTCTCCCTGAGGGAGAAGAACTGACAGACAGCAGTCAGTGTACAGATATCACCCTGAGAGAGTGGTACTGAAGGAGACCAGTCAGTGTACAGATATCTCCCTGAGGGAGAGGGAATATGAGACACCAGTCAGTGTACAGATATCTCCCTGAGGGAGAGGGACTGAGAGATACCAGTCAGTGTATAGATATCTCCCTGAGGGAGAGGGAATGAGAGACACCAGTCAGTGTACAGATATCTCCCTGAGGGAGAGGGGACTGAGAGACATCAGTGTGAAGAGAGATATCTCCATGAGGGAGAGGGACTGAGATACAGAAGTCAGTGTACAGAAGTGTCCCTGAGGAACAGTGAACTGAGAGACACCAATCAGTGATCAGATATCTCCCTGAGAGGGAGGGAGTGACAGATCCCAGTCAGTGTACAGATATCTCCCTGAGGGAGAGGGTCTGAGAGACACCAGTCAGTGTACAGATATCACCCTGAGAGGGAGGTACTGAGAGACACCAGTCAGTGTATAGATATCACCTGACGGAGAGAGACTGAGAAAGACCAGTCACCGCAACTATATCTCCCTGTGAGGCAGAGAATGAGAGAAACCAGTCCGTGTACAGATATCTCATTGATGGAGAGGGACTGAAAGAACCCGTCAGTGTACATTTATATCCGTTAAAGAGAAGAACTGAGAGACACCAATCAGTGAACAGATATATGCCAGAGGGATAGGGACTGAGGGGCACCAGAAGTGTTCCGATATCTCCCAGGGAGCAAGGGACTGAGAGAAACCAGCCAGAGTACAGATATCTCCCTGATTTGGATGTACTGAGCTAGACCAGTCAGTATATAGATATCTCCCTGGGGGAGAGGGACTGAGAGACACCAGACAGTGTACAGATATCTCGCTGAGAGAAAGAGAGACTGAGAGACATCAATCAGATCACAGATATCTCCTTGAGGGAGAGGGACTGAGAGACACCAGTCAGTGCACAGATATCTCCCGGAGGGAGTGGGACCGAGAAGCACCAGTCAGTGTACAGATATCTTCCTGAGGGAGAGGCACTGAGAGACTTCTCAGTTTAAAGATATATCCCAGAGGGAGATGGACTGCGAGACACCAGTCAGTGCACAGATATATCGCTGAGAGACAGAGAGACTGAGAGACTTCAGTCAGTGTACCGATATCTCCTTTAGGGAGACGGATTGAGAGACACCAGTCAGTATACAGATATCTCCCTGAGAGGGAGCAACTGAGAGACACCAGTCAGTGTACAGATTTCTCCCTGAAAGGGAGGGACTGAGAGACATCAGTCAGTGTACAGATATGATCATGAGGGAGGGAGACTGAGAGACACCAATCAGTGTACAGATATCATCCTGAGGGAGAGGGACTGAGAGACAGCAGTCAGTGTACAGATATCACCCAGAGAGGGTGGTACTGAGAGACACCAGTCATTGTATAGATATCTCCATGAGGGAGAGGGAATGAGAGACACCAGCCAGTGTACAGATATCTCACGGAGGGAGAGGGGACTGAGAGACATCAGCCTGAGGACAGATATCTTCCTGAGAGGGAGGTACTAAGAGACACCAGTCAGTATATAGATATCTCCCTGTGTGAGAGGGACTGAGAGACACCAGTCAGCGCAAAGATATCTCCCTGTGAGGCAGAGAATGAGAGAGTCCAGTTCGTGAACAGATATCTCATTGATGGAGAGGGACTGAGAGATACCCGTCAGTGTACATATATGTCCGTTAGTAAAAGGAACTGAGAGGAACTAATCAGTGAACAGATATCTGCCAGAGGGAGAGGGACTGACAGGCAACAGTCAGTGTACCGATATCTCCCAGGGAACGAGGGCCTGAGAGACACCAGTCAGTGTACAGATATCTCCCTGAGTTAGAGGGACTGAGAGACACCATTCAGCGTACATATATCTCCCTGAGGGAGAGGGACTGAGAGATACCAGTCAGTGTACAGATATCTCCCTGAGAGGGAGGGACTGAGGCACACCTAACAGTGTACCGATATCTCCCTGATGGAGATGGACTGAGAGATACCCGTCAGTGTACATATATATCCCTGAGGGAGAGGAACTGAGAGACATCAGTCAATGTATAGACATGTCCATAAGAGAGAGCGACTGAGAGACACCAGTCAGTTTACTGATATCTCCCTGAGAGGGAGGGACTGAGAGACACCAGTCAGTGTACAGATATCTCCCTGAGGGAGAGAGACTGAGAGACACCAGTTAGTGTACAGATATCTCCCTGAGAGTGAGTAACTGGGAGACGCAAGTCAGCGTACTGATGTCTCCCTGAGGGAAGGAAACTGACAGACAGCAGTCAGTGTACAGATATCACACTGAGAGGGTGGTACTGGGAGATACCAGTCAATGTACATATATGTCCGTTAGGGAGAGGAATTGAGAGACACCAATCAGTGAACAGATATCTGCCAGGGGGAGAGGAACTGAGAGGCAACAGTCATTGTACCGATGTCTCCAAGGGAGGGAGGGCCTGAGAGACACCAGCCAGTGTAAAGTTATCTCCCTGAGAGGGAGTTACTGAGAGGCACCAGTCAGTGGGCAGATATCTCCCTGAGCGGGAGTTACTGAGAGGCACTAGTCAGTGTACAGATATCTCCCTGAGAGAGAGGGACTGAGAGACACCAGTCAATGTACAGATATCACCCTGAGAGGGAGGGACTGAAGCACACCAAACAGTGTACTGATATGTCGCTGAGGGAGAGGGACTGAGAGATACAAGTCCGTGTACAGATATATCCGTGAGAGTGAGAGGGACTTTGAGACACCAGTCAATGAACAGATATCTCCCTGAGGGGAAGGACCGAGAGACACCATTCATTGTACAGATATCTCCCTGAGGAACAGAGAGACTGAGAGACATCCGCCAGAGTGCAGATATCTCCCTGAGGGAGAGGGACTGAGAGACACCAGTCGGAGTACAAATATCTCCCTGATGGAGATTGGACCGAAAGACACCAGTCAGTGTACAGATATCTACGTGAGAGATTGGGGACTTCGAGACACCATTCAGTATACAGATACATCCGTGAGGGAGAGAGGACAGAATGACACGTGTCAGTGTACAGATATCTCCCTGAGGGAGAGGGACTGAGAGACAGCAGTCAGTGTACAGCTATCTCCCTGAAGGAGAGGGACTGGAAGACATCAGTGAGTGTACAGATTTATTCCCGAGAGGGAGGGACTGCGAGACACCAGTCAGTGTACATATATCACTCTGAGATAGAGGGACTGAGAGATACAAGTCAGTGTACTGATATGTCCCTGAGGGAGAGGGACGGAGAGACACCAGTCAGTGTACAGATATGTGCCTGAAAGAGAGGGACTGAGAGATACCAGTCAGTGTCCCGATATCACCCTGAGGGAGTTGGACTGAGAAGCACCAGGCAGTGTACAGTTCTGCGGCAGTGGGACCAGTACAAACCAGACGGTCTGCAACTGGGCAGGACCGGAACCAAAGTCCTCGGGGGAGTGTTTGCTTGTGCTGTTGGGGAGGAGTTAAACTAATAGGGCAGGGGGATGGGAACCAATGCAGGGAGACAAAGGGAAACAAAAAGGAGACAAAAGCAAAAGACAGAAAGGAGATGAGGAAAAGTGGAGGACAGAGAAACGCAAGGCAAAGAACTAAAAGGGCCACTCTACAGCAAAATTCTAAAAGGACAAAGGTTGTTAACAAAAAAAGCCTGAAGGCTTTGTGTCATAATGCAAGGAGTATCCGTAATAAGGTGGATGAATTAACTGTGCAAATAGATGTTAACAAATATGATGTGATTGCGATTACGGAGACGTGGCTACAGGATGTTCAGGGCTGGGAACTCAACATCCAGGGGTATTCAACATTCAGGAAGGATAGAATAAAAGGAAAAAGAGGTGGTTTAGCATTGCTGGTTAAAGGGGAGATTAATGCAATAGTTAGGAAGGACATTAGCTTGGATGATGTGGAATCTATATGGTAGAGCTGCAGAACACCAAAGGGCAAAAAACGTTAGTGGGAGTTGTGTACAGACCTCCAAACAGTAGTAGTGATGTTCGGAAGGGCATCAAACAGGAAATTAGGGGTGCATGCAATAACGGTGCAGCAGTTATAATGGGTGACTTTAATATGCATAAAGATTGGGCTAACCAAACTGGAAGCAATACGGTGCAGATTGATTTCCTGGAGTGCATAAGGGATGGTTTTCTGGACCAATATGTAGAGGAACCAACTAGGGCGGAGGCCATCTTAGACTGGGTGTTGTGCAATGAGTGAGGATTAATTAGCAATCTCGTTGTGCGAGGCCACTTGGGGAAGAGTGACCATAATATGGTGGAATTCTGCATTAGGATGGAGAACGAAACAGTTAATTCAGAGACCATGGTCCAGAACTTAAAGAAGGGTGACTTTGAAGGAATGAGGTATGAATTGGCAAGGATAGATTGGCGAATGAAACTTAAGGGGTTGACTGTGGATGGGCAATGGCAGACATTTAGAGACCGCATGGATGAACTACAACAATTGTACATTCCTGTCTGACGTAAAAATAAGAAAGGGAAGGTGGCTCAACCGTGGCTATCAAGGGAAATCAGGGATAGTATTAAAGCCAAGGAAGTGGCATACAAATTGGCCAGAAATAGCAGCGAACCGGGGGAGTGAGAGAAATTTAGAACTCAGCAGAGGAAGACAAAGGGCAGGAAAAATGGAGTACGAGAAGAAGCTTGCAGCGAACATTAAGACGGATTGCACAAGTTTCTATAGCTATGTAAAGAGAAAAAGGTTAGTAAAGACAAACGTAGGTACTCTGCAGTCAGAAACAGGGGAAGTAATATCGGGGAACAAAGAAATGGCGGACCAATTTGGTTCGGTATTCACAAAGGAGGACACCAACAACCTTCCAGATATAAAAGGGGTCAGAGGGTCTAGTAAGGAGGAGGAACTGAGGGAATCGTTATTTGTCAGGAAATTGTGTTGGGGAAATTGATGGGATTGAAGGCCGATAAATCCCCAGGGCCTGATGGACTGCATCCCAGAGTACTTAAGGAGGTGGCCTTGGAAATAGCGGATGCATTGACAGTAATTTTCCAACATTCCATTGACTCTGGATCAGTTCCTATCGAGTGGAGGGTCGCCAATGTAACCCCACTTTTTACAAAAGGAGGGAGAGAGAAAACAGGGAATTATAGACAAGTCAGCCTGACATGGGTAGTGGATAAGATGATGGAATCAATTATTAAGGATGTCATAGCAGCGCATTTGGAAATAGATGAAATGATAGGTCCAAGTCAGCATGGATTTGTGATAGGGAAATCATGCTTAACAAATCTTCTGGAATTATTTGAGGATGTTTTCAGTAGAGTGGACAAGGGAGAACCATTGATGTGGTATATTTGTACTTTCAGAAGGCTTTCGACAAGGACCCACACAAGAGATTAATGTGCAACGTTAATACACATGGGATTGGGGGTAGTGTGCTGACATGGTTTGAGAACTGGTTGTCTGACCGGAAGCAAAGTGTAGGAGTAAATGGGGACTTTTCAGAATGGCAGGCGGTGACTCGTGGGGTACCGCATGGTTCTGTGCTGGGGCCCCAGCTGTTTACACTGTACGTTAATGATTTAGACGAGGGGATTAAATGTAGTATCTCCAAATTTGCGGATGACACTAAGTTGGGTGGCAGTGTGAGCTGCGAGGAGGATGCTATGAGGCTGCAGAGCGACTAAGATAGGTTAGGTGAGTGGGCAAATGCATGGCAGATGAAGTATAATGTGGATAAGTGTGAAGTTATCCACTTTGGTGGTAACAACAGAGAGACAGACTATTATCTGAATGGTGACAGATTAGGAAAGGGGGAGGTGCAACCTGGGTGGAATGGTTATCAGTCATTGAAGGTTGGCATGCAGGTACAGCAGGCGGTTAAGAAAGCAAATGGCATGTTGGCCTTCATAGCGAGGGGATTTGAGTACAGGGGCAGGGATGTGTTGCTACAGTTGTACAGGGCCTTGGTGAGGCCACATCTGGAGTGTTGTGTACAGTTTTGGTCTCCTAACCTGAGGAAGGACATTCTTGCTATTGAGGGAGTGCAGCGAAGATTCACCAGACTGATTCCCGGGATGGCGGGACTGAACTATCAACAAAGACTGGATCAACTGGGCTTGTATTCACTGGAGTTCAGAAGAATGAGAGGGGACCTCATAGAAACGATTACAATTCTGATGGGTTTAGACAGGTTAGATGCAGGAAGAATGTTCCCAATGTTGGGGAAGTCCAGAATCAGTCTAAGGATAATGGGTAAGCCATTTAGGACCGAGAGGAGGAGAAAATTCTTCACTCAGAGAATGGTGAACCTGTGGAATTCTCTACCACAGAAAGTTGAGAAGGCCAATTCACTAAATTTATTCAAAAAGGAGTTAGATGTAATCATTACTACGAGAGGGAATCAAGGGTTATGGCGAGAAAGCAGGATTGGGGTACTGAAGTTACATTTTCAGCAATGAACTCATTGAATGGCGGTGCAGGCTAGAAGGTCCGAATAGCCTACTCCTGCACCAATGTTCTATGTTTCTGTGTCCCTGAGGGAGTGGGACTGAGAAGCACAAGTCAGTGTACAGATATCTCTCTTCGGAAGAGGGATTGAGAGACACCAGTCAGTGCACAGATATCTCCCTGAGAGGGTGGCAACTGAGAGACGCCAGTCAGTGTGCAGATGTCTCCCTGAGGGAGAGGGACTGACAGACAGCAGTCAGTGTACAGATATCACCTTGAGAGGGAGAGATTGAGGGAAACCGTTCCCTGTATAGATATCTCCCTGAGAGATTGGGGACTTAGAGACACCAGTCAGTGTACAGATATATCCGTGAGGGAGAGGGACTGTTGACAACAGTCAGTTTACAGCTATCTCCCTGAAGGAGAGGTACTGAGAGACAAAAGTTAGTGTACAGATATCACTCTGAGAGTGAGCGACTGAGAGAAACAAGTCAGTATACAGATATGTCCTTGAGGGAGGGGGACTGATAGATGCCAGTCAGTGTCCATATGTGTCCGTGAAAGAGAGGGACTGAGAGACACCAGTCAATGTACAGATATGACCATGAGGGTGAGCGACCGAGAGACACCAGTCAGTTTACTGATACCAGCCAGTGTACAGCTATCTCCCTGAGAGGGAGGGACTGAGAGACGCCAGTCAGTGTACAGATATCTGCCTGAGGGAGAGGACCTGAGAGAGAGCAGTCAGTGTACAGACATCACCCTGAGAGGGAAATACTGAGAGGCACCAGTCAGTGTACAGATATGTCGCTGGGGGAAAGGGACTGAGAGACACCAGTCAGTGTACAGATATGTCCCTGAGAGAGATGCACTGAGAGACACCGTTCAGTGCACAGATATTTCCCTGGGGAAGAGGGACTGACTGACCAGTCAGTGTACAGATATCTGCCTGAGAGACAGAGAGACTGAGAGACATCAGTCAGAGGACAGATATCTCACTGAGGGAGAGTGGACTGAGAGACACCAGTTAGTGAACAGATACCTCCCTGAAAGAGAGGGACTGAGAGACGCCAGTGGGTGTACAGATATCTGCCTGAGGGAGAGGGACTGAGAGACACCAGTCAGTGTACAGACATCACCCTGAGAGGGAAGTACTGAGAGATACCAGTCAGTGTACAGATATCTCGCTGAGGGACAACGACTGAGGGACACCAGTCAGTGTACAGATATCACTCTGAGAGCGAGGGCTGAGAGACACCAGTCAGTGTACAGATATGTCGCTGGGGTTGAGTGACAGAGATATACCAGTCAGAGTACAGATATGTCCCTGAGAGAGAGGGTCTGAGAGACACCGGTCAGTGTACAGATATCCCCCTGGAGGAGAGAGTCTGAGAGACAACATTCAGTGTACAAATGTGTCCTGAGGGCGAGGGACTGAGGGACAACAGTCAGCGTACAGATATCTCCCTGAGAGGGAGTGACTGAGAGATACCGGTCAGTTTACTGATATCTCTCTGAGAGGGATGGACTGAGAGACACCAGTCAGTGTACAGCTATGTCCCTGTGGGTGAGGGACTGAGCGACACCAGACAGTGTACAGATATCTCCCTGAGGGAGAGGGACTGAGAGGCGCCAGTCAGTACACAGATATATCCCTGAGGGAGAGGGACTGAGAGACACCAGTCAGTGAAGAGATAACTGCCTGAGAGACAGAGAGTGAGATATCAGTCAGTGAACAGATATCCTCCTGAGGGAGAGGGACTGAGAGATACCAGTCAGTGTACAGATACCAACTTGAGGGAGAGGGACTGAGAGACTCCAGTCAGTGTACAGATATCACGCTGAGAGGGAGGGACTGTGAGAAACCAGTCAGTATAAAGATAACTCCCTGAGAGACAGAGAGACTGAGAGACATCAGTCAGAGGACAGATATCTCCCTGAGGGAGAGGGACTGAGCGACAGCATTCAGTGCACAGATGTGTCCTGAGGGCGAGGGACTGAGAGAAAACAGTCAGTGTACAGATATCTACCTGAGGGAGAGGAACTGAGAGACACAAGTCAATGTACAGATATATCCCTGATGGAAATGGACTGAGAGATATCCGTCAATGTACAGATATGTCCATGAGGGAGAGCAACTGAGAGACACCAGTCAGTTTACTGATATCTCCTTGAGAGGGAGGTACTGAGAGGCATCAGTCAGTGTACAGATATGTCCCTGCGAGACTGGGAATGAGAGACCAGTCAGTGACAGATATCTCCCTGAGGGAGAGGGACTGAGAGACAGCAGTCAGTGAACAGATATCTCCCTGAGGGATAGGCACTGCGAGACCAACCAGTGTACCGATATCTCCCTGAGAGATATCAGTCAGTGTACAGATATCTTCCTGAGGGAGAGAGACTGAGAGACACCAGTCAGTGTACAGATATCACCGTGAAAAATAGAGAGAATGAGAGACATCAGTCAGTGTACAGACATGTCGCTGGGGGAAAGGAACTGAGAGACACCAGTCGGTGTACAGATATCTCCCTGAGGGAGAGTGGACTGAGAGACACCAGTTAGTGAAAAGATACCTCCCTGAGAGGGAGGGACTGAGAGACGCTAGTCAGTGTACAGATATCTGCCTGAGGGAGAGGGACTGAGAGACACCAGTCAGTGTACTTACATCACCCTGAGAAGGAGGTATTGAGAGACACCAGTCACTGTACAGATATCTCTCTGAGGGACAGGGACTGAGGGACACCAGTTAGTGTGCAGATATAATTCTGAGAGCGAGGGCTGAGAGACACCAGTCAGTGTACAGATATGTCCCTGAGAGAGAGGGTCTGAGAGACACCGATCAGTGTACAGATATCTCTCTGGGGGAGAGGGTCTGAGAGACAACATTCAGTGTAGAAATGTGTCCTGAGGGCGAGGGACTGAGAGACAACAGTCAGTGTACAGATATCACCCAGAGAGGGAGGTACTGAGAGAGACCAGTCAGTGTGTAGATATCTCCCTGAGGGAGAGGGACGAAGAGACATCAGTCAGTGTACAGATATCTCCCTGAGTGAGAGTGGACTCAGTGAGACCAGTCAGTGTACAGATATCTCCCTGAGGGAGAGGTACTGAGAGACCCCAGTCAGTGTACAGATATCACACTGAGAAAGAGGTACTGAGAGACACCAGTCAGAGTTCAGACATCTCCGTGAGGGAGACGGATAGTGACGCACCAGTCAGTGTGCAGATATGTCGCAGAGGGAGAGGGACGAAGAGACATCAGTCAGTGTACAGATATCTCCCTGAGAGGGAGGTACTGAGAAACATCAGTCAGTGTACAGATATGTCTCTTTGAGAGAGGGACTGTGAGATACCAGTCGGTGTACAGATATTTCCTGGGAGAGAGGGACTGAGGGAGACCAGTATATGTACATATATCTTTGAGGGGGAGGCACTGAGAGACACCATCAGTGTACAGATGTGTCCTGAGGGAGAGGGACTGAGATACAACAGTCAGTTACAGATATGTCCCTGAGGGAGAGGGTCTGAGAGGCGCCAATCAGTGTACAGATATGTCCCTGATGGATAGGCACTGCGAGACCAGCCAGTGCACAGATATCTCCCTGAGAAACATAGAGACTGAGAGATATCGTCAGTGTACAGATATCTTCCTGAGGGAGAGGTACTGAGAGACACCAGTCAGTGAACAGATATCTCCCTGAGGGAGAGTGCACTGAGAGACACCAGTCAGTGTACAGAAATTTGCCTGAGGGAGAGGGACTGAGAGACACCAGTCATTGTACAGATATCACCGTGAGAAATATAGATACTGAGAGACATCAGTCAGAGTGCAGATATCTCCCTGAGGGAGAGGAACTGAGAGACACCAGTCGGTGTACAGATATCTCCCTGAGGGAGAGTGGACTGTGAGACACGAATCAGTGTACAGATATCGTCCTGAGAGATTAGATACTTCGAGACACCAGTCCATATACAGATATATCTCTGAGAGAGAGGGAATGAGAGACAGCAATCAGTGTACAGCTCTCTCGCTGAAGGAGAGGGACTGCAAGACATCAGTGAGTGTACAGATATCTTCCCGAGAGGGAGGGACTGAGAGATACAAGTCAGTGTACAGATATCTCCCTGAGATGGAGGGACTGAGATATACAAGTCAGTGTACATATATCTCCCTGAAAGAGAGGGTCTGAGAGGCACCAGTCAGTGCACAGATATATCCGTGAGAGGGAGGGACTGAGAGACACCAGTGAGTGTACAGATATCTCCCTAAGGGAGTGGGACTGAGAAGCACCATTCAGTGTACAGATATCTCCCTGCTGGAGATGGACGAAGAGAGATCAGTCAGTGTACAGATACCTCCCAGAGGGAGAGGGACTGACAGACACCAGTCAGTGCACAGATATCCCCCGGAGAGGGAGCATATGAGAGACTCGATTCAGTGTACATATGTTTCCCTGAGTGAGAGGGACTGAGAGACACCATTCAGTGTGCAGATATCTCCCTGATGGAGATGGACGAAGAGACATCAGTCAGTGTACAGATATATCCCTGAGTGAGAGTGGACTGAGAGACACCAGTCAGTAAACAGATATCTCCCTGAGAGGGAAGGACTGAGAGACACCAGTCAGTGTACAGATATCACCCTGCAGGGAGGTACAAAGAAGCACAGATATGTCTCTGGTGGAGAGGGACTGAGAGACAACAGTCAGTGCACAGATATGTCCCTGAGGGACAGGCACTGCGAGACCAGCCAGTGTACAGATATCTCCCTGAGAAACATAGAGACTGAGAGATATCAGTCAGTGTGCAGATATCTTCCTGAGGGAGAGTGACTGAGAGAAAACAGTCAGTTTACTGATATCACCCTGAGTTAGAAGGACTGAATGACATCGGTCTGTGAACAATTATCTGCATGAGGGTTAGGGATTAAGACACCAGTCAGTGCACAGATATCTCCCTGAGGAAGAGTGACTGAGGGACACCAGTAAGTGTACAGATATCTTCCTGAAAGGGAGGGACAGAGAGACACCAGTCAGTGTACAGCTACCTCTCTGATGTAGTGGGACTGAGAGACACCAGTCAGTGTTCAGATATGTCCCTGAGTGAGAGGGACAGAGAGACCAGTCTGTTTAAAGATATCTCCCTGAGAGTCAGAGAGACTGAGAGTTATCAGTCCAGTATACAGGTATCACCCTGAGAGGGAGGTACTGAGAGACACCAGTCAGTGTGTACAGATATCAAACTGAGAGGGAGCGACTGAGAGACACCAGTCAGTGTACAGATATCTCGCTGAGGGAGAGGGACTGAGAGACAACAGTCAGTGTACAGATATCACCCTGAGAGGGAGGTACTGAGAGACACCAGACAGTGTGTAGATATCTCCCTGAGGGAGAGGGACGAAGAGACATCAGTCAGTGTACAGATGTCTCCCTGAGTGAGAGTGGACTGAGTGAGACCAGTCAGTGTACAGATATCTCCCTGAGGGAGAGGTACTGAGAGACCCCAGTCAGTGTACAGATATCACACTGAGAAAGAGGTACTGAGAGACACCAGTCAGAGTTCAGACATCTCCGTGAGGGAGACGGATAGTGACGCACCAGTCAGTGTGCAGATATGTCGCAGAGGGAGAGGGACGAAGAGACAACAGTCAGTGTACAGATATCTCCCTGAGAGGGAGGTACTGAGAAACATCAGTCAGTGTACAGATATGTCTCTTTGAGAGAGGGACTGTGAGATACCAGTCGGTGTACAGATATGTCCTGGGAGAGAGGGACTGAGGGAGACCAGTATATGTACATATATCTTTGAGGGGGAGGCACTGAGAGACACCAGTCAGTCTACAGATGTGTCCTGAGGGAGAGGGTCTGAGATACAACAGTCAGTTACAGATATGTCCCTGAGGGAGAGGGTCTGAGAGGCGCCAATCAGTGTACAGATATGTCCCTGATGGATAGGCACTGCGAGACCAGCCAGTGTACAGATATCTCCCTGAGAAACATAGAGACTGAGAGATATCGTCAGTGTACAGATATCTTCCTGAGGGATAGGAACTGAGAGACACCAGTCAATTAACAGATATCTCCCTGAGGGAGAGTGCACTGAGAGACACCAGTCAGTGTACAGAAAATTGCCTGAGGGAGAGGGACTGAGAGACACCAGTCATTGTACAGATATCACCGTGAGAAATATAGATACTGAGAGACATCAGTCAGAGTGCAGATATCTCCCTGAGGGAGAGGTTCTGATAGACACCAGTCGGTGTACAGATATCTCCCTGAGGGAGAGTGGACTGTGAGACACGAATCAGTGTACAGATATCGTCCTGAGAGATTAGATACTTCGAGACACCAGTCCGTATACAGATATATCTCTGAGAGAGAGGGAATGAGAGACAGCAATCTGTGTACAGCTCTCTCGCTGAAGGAGAAGGACTGCAAGACATCAGTGAGTGTACAGATATCTTCCCGAGAGGGAGGGACTGAGAGATACAAGTCAGTGTACAGATATCTCCCTGAGATGGAGGGACTGAGATATACAAGTCAGTGTACATATATCTCCCTGAAAGAGAGGGTCTGAGAGGCACCAGTCAGTGCACAGATATATCCGTGAGAGGGAGGGACTGAGAGACACCAGTGAGTGTACAGATATCTCCCTAAGGGAGTGGGACTGAGAAGCACCATTCAGTGTACAGATATCTCCCTGCTGGAGATGGACGAAGAGACATCAGTCAGTGTACAGATACTTCCCAGAGGGAGAGGGACTGACAGACACCAGTCAGTGCACAGATATCTCCCGGAGAGGGAGCATATGAGAGACTCGATTCAGTGTACATATGTTTCCCTGAGTGAGAGGGACTGAGAGACACCATTCAGTGTGCAGATATCTCACTGATGGAGATGGACGAAGAGACATCAGTCAGTGTACAGATATATTCCTGAGTGAGAGTGGACTGAGAGACACCAGTCAGTAAACAGATATCTCCTGAGAGGGAAGGACTGAGAGACACCAGTCAGTGTCCAGATATCACCCTGCAGGGAGGTACAAAGAAGCACCAGTCAGTGTACAGATATGTCTCTGGTGGAGAGGGACTGAGAGACAACAGTCAGTGTACAGATATGTCCCTGAGGGACATGCACTGCGAGACCAGCCAGTGTACAGATATCTCCCTGAGAAACATAGAAACTGAGTGATATCAGTCAGTGTGCAGATATCTTCCTGAGGGAGAGTGACTGAGAGACAACAGTCAGTTTACAGATATCACCCTGAGTTAGAAGGACTGAATGACACCGGTCTGTGAACAATTATCGACATGAGGGTTAGGGATTGAGACACCAGTCAGTGCACAGATATCTCCCTGAGGAAGAGGGAATGAGAGCAACCAGTAAGTGTACAGATATCTTCCTGAAACGGAGGGACAGAGAGACACCAGTCAGTGTACAGCTACCTGTCTGATGTAGTGGGACTGAGAGAAACCAGTCAGTGTACAGATATGTCCCTGAGTGAGAGGGACAGAGAGACCAGTCTGTTTAAAGATATCTCCCTGACAGTCAGAGAGACTGAGAGTTATCAGTCCAGTATACAGGTATCACCCTGAGAGGGAGGTACTGAGAGACACCAGTCAGTGTGTACAGATATCAAACTGAGAGGGAGCGACTGAGAGACACCAGTCAGTGTACAGATTTGTCGCAAGGAGAGAGGGACTGAGAGACACCAGTCTGTGTATAGATATGTCCTGAGAGAGAGGGACTGAGGGACTCCAGTCAGTGTACATATATCTCCCTGAAAGAGAGACACTGAGAGACACATATCAGTGTTCAGATAACTCCATGAGGGAGAGGGACTGAGAGACACAAGTAAGTGAAAAGATATCTCCCTGAGAGGGAGGGACTGAGGGACTCCAGTTAGTGTACATATATCTCCCTGAGAGAGAGGCACTGAGAGACACACATCAGTGTGCAGTTAACTCCATGAGGGAGAGGGACTGAAAGACACAAGTCAGTGAAAAGATATCTCCCTGAGAGGGAGGGACTGAGAGACGCCAGTCAGTGTACAGATATCTCCCTGAGGGAGAGGTACTGAGAGACCCCAGTCAGTGTACAGATATCACACTGAGAAAGAGGTACTGAGCGACACCAGTCAGAGTTCAGACATCTCCGTGAGGGAGACGGATAGTGACGCACCAGTCAGTGTACAGATATGTCGCTGCGGGAGAGGGACAGTGCGACCAGTCAGTGTACAGATAACTCCCTGAGAGACAGGGAGACGGAAGTCATCAGTCAGAGTACAGATATCTCCCTGAGGGAGAGGGACGAAGTGACATCAGTCAGTGTACAGATATCTACCTGAGTGAGAGTGGACTGAGAGAGACCAGTCAGTGAACAGATATCTCCCTGAGAGGGAGGTACTGAGAAACATCAGTCAGTGTACAGATATGTCGCTTTGAGAGAGGGACTGTGAGACACCAGTCGGCGAACAGATATGTCCTGGGAGAGAGGGACTAAGGGACACCAGTATATGTACAGATATCTCTCTGAGGGGGAGGCACTGAGAGACACCATTCAGTGTACAGATGTGTCCTGAGGGAGAGGGGCTGAGATTCAACAGTCAGTTACAGATATGTCCCTGAGGGATAGGCACTGCGAGACCAGCCAGTGTACAGATATCTCCCTGAGAAACATAGAGACTGAGAGCTATCGTCAGTGCACATGTATCTCCCTGAGGGAGAGTGCACTGAGAGTCACCAGTCAGTGTAAAGAAAATTGCTAGAGGGAGAGTGCACTGAGAGACACCAGTGAGTGTACAGATATCTTCCTGATGGGGAGGGACTGAGAGACACCAGTCAGTGTACAGATATGTCCCTGAGTGAGAGGGACAGAGAGACCAGTCTGTTTAAAGATATCTACCTGAGAGTCAGAGAGACTGAGTGTCATCAGTCCAGTATACAGGTATCTCCCTGAGGGAGATGGACTGAGAGACAGCAGTCAGTGTACAGATATCACCCTGAGAGGGAGATACTGAGAGACACCAGTCAGTGTACAGATATCTCGCTGAGAGGGAGGTACTGAGCGACGCCAATCAGTGTACAGATAACTCGCTGAGGGAGAGGGACTGAGAGACACCAGTCAGTGTGCAGATATCACCCAGAGAGGGAGGTACTGGGAGAGACCAGTCAGTGTGTAGATATCTCCCTGAGGGAGAGGGACGAAGAGACATCAGTCAGTGTACAGATATCTCCCTGAGTGAGAGTGGACTGAGAGAGACCAGTCAGTGTACAGATATCTCCATGAGGGAGAGGTACTGAGAGACCCCAGTCAGTGTACAGATATCACACTGAGAAAGAGGTAATCAGAGACACCAGTCAGAGTTCAGACATCTCCGTGAGGGAGACGGATAGTGATGCACCAGTCAGTGTGCAGATATGTCGCTGAGGGAGAGGGACGAAGAGACATCAGTCAGTGTACAGATATCTCCCTGAGAGGGAGGTACTGAGAAACATCAGTCAGTGTACAGATATGTCTCTTTGAGAGAGGGACTGTGAGACACCAGTCGGTGTACAGATATGTCCTGGGAGAGAGGGACTGAGGGATACCTGTATATGTACATATATCTTTGAGGGCGAGGCACTGAAAGACACCAGTCAGTGTACAGATGTGTCCTGAGGGAGAGGGACTGAGATACAACAGTCAGTTACAGATATGTCCCTGAGGGAGAGGGTCTGAGAGGCACCAATCAGTGTACATATATGTCCCTGAGGGATAGGCACTGCGACACCAGCCAGTGTACAGATATCTCCCTGAGAAACATAGAGACTGAGATATATCGTCAGTGTACAGATATCTTCCTGAGGGAGAGGAACTGAGAGACACCAGTCAGTGAACAGATATCTCCCTGAGGGAGAGGGACTGAGAGACACCAGTCATTGTACAGATATCACCGTGAGAAATATAGATACTGAGAGACATCAGTCAGAGTGCAGATATCTCCCTGAGGGAGACGAACTGAGAGACACCAGTCGGTGTACAGATATCTCCCTGAGGGAGAGTGGACTGTGAGACACGAGTCAGTGTACAGATATCGTCCTGAGAGATTAGATACTTCGAGCCACCAGTCCGCATACAGATATATCTCTGAGAGAGAGGGAATGAGAGACAGCAGTCAGTGTGCAGCTCTCTCCATGAAGGAGAGGGACTGCAAGACATCAGTGAGTGTACAGATATCTTCCCGAGAGGGAGGGACTGAGAGATACAAGTCAGTGTACAGATATCTCCCTGAGAGGGAGGGACTGAGATATACAAGTCAGTCTACATATATCTCCCTGAAAGAGAGGGTCTGAGAGGCACCAGTCAGTGCACAGATATATCCGTGAGAGGGAGGGACTGAGAGACACCAGTGAGTGTACAGATATCTCCCTGAGGGAGTGGGACTGAGAAGTACCATTCAGTGTACAGATATCTCCCTGCTGGAGATGGACGAAGAGACATCAGTCAGTGTACAGATACCTCCCTGCTGGAGATGGACGAAGAGACATCAGTCAGTGTACAGATACCTCCCAGAGGGAGAGGGACTGACAGACACCAGTCAGGGCACAGATATCTCCCGGAGAGGGAGCATATGAGAGACTCGATTCAGTGTACAGATGTTTCCCTGAGTGAGAGCGACTGAGAGACACTATTCAGTGTGCAGATATCTCCCTGATGGAGATGGACGAAGAGACATCAGTCAGTGTACAGATATATTCCTGAGTGAGAGAGGACTGAGAGACACCAGTCAGTAAACAGATATCTCCCTGAGAGGGAAGGACTGAGAGACACCAGTCAGTGTACAGATATCACCCTGCAGGGAGTTACAAAGAAGCACCAGTCAGTGTACAGATATGTCTCTGGTGGAGAGGGACTGAGAGACAACAGTCAGTGTATAGATATTCCCTGAGGGACAGGCACTACGAGACCAGCCAGTGTACAGATATCTCCCTGAGAAACATAGAGACTGAGAGATATCAGTCAGTGTACAGATGTCTTCCTGAGGGAGAGTGACTGAGAGACAACAGTCAGTTAACTGATATCATCCTGAGTTAGAAGGACTGAATGACACCGTTCTGTGAACAATTATCTACATGAGGGTTAGGGATTGAGACACCAGTCAGTGCACAGATATCTCCCTGAGGAAGAGGGAATGAGAGCAACCAGTAAGTGTACAGATATCTTCCTGAAAGGGAGGGACAGAGAGACACCAGTCAGTGTACAGCTACCTCTCTGATGTAGTGGGACTGAGAGACACCAGTCAGTGTACAGATATGTCCCTGAGTGAGAGGGACAGAGAGACCAGTCTGTTTAAAGATATCTCCCTGAGAGTCAGAGAGACTGAGAGTTATCAGTCCAGTATACAGGTATCAACCTGAGAGGGAGGTACTGAGAGGCAGCAGTCAGTGTACAGATATCACCCTGAGAGGGAGGTACTGAGAGACACCAGTCAGTGTGTACAGATATCAAACTGAGAGGGAGCGACTGAGAGACAACAGTCAGTGTACAGATATCTCGCTGAGGGAGAGGGACTGAGAGACAACAGTCAGTGTGCAGATATCACCCTGAGAGGGAGGTACTGAGAGACACCAGTCAGTGTGTACAGATATCAAACTGAGAGGGAGCGACTGAGAGACACCAGTCAGTGTACAGATTTGTCGCTAGGAGAGAGGGACTGAGAGACACCAGTCTGTGTATAGATATGTCCTGAGAGAGAGGGACTGAGATACAACAGTCAGTTGCAGATATGTCCTTGAGGGAGAGGGTCTGAGAGGCGCCAATCAGTGTACAGATATGTCCCTGATGGATAGGCACTGCGAGACCAGCCAGTGTACAGATATCTCCCTGAGAAACATAGAGACTGAGAGATATCGTCAGTGTACAGATATCTTCCTGAGGGAGAGGAACTGAGAGACACCAGTCAGTGAACAGATATCTCCCTGAGGGAGAGTGCACTGAGAGACACCAGTCAGTGTACAGAAAATTGCCTGAGGGAGCGGGACTGAGAGACACCAATCATTGTACAGATATCACCGTGAGAAATATAGATACTGAGAGACATCAGTCAGAGTGCAGATATCTCCCTGAGGCAGAGGAACTGAGAGACACCAGTCGGTGTACAGATATCTCCCTGAGGGAGAGTGGACTGTGAGACACGAATCAGTGTACAAATATCATCCTGAGAGATTAGATACTTCGAGACACCAGTCCGTATACAGATATATCTCTGAGAGAGAGGGAATGAGAGACAGCAATCAGTGTACAGCTCTCTCGCTGAAGGAGAGGGACTGCAAGACATCAATGAGTGTACATATATCTTCACGAGAGGGAGAGACTGAGAGATACAAGTCAGTGTACAGATATCTCCCTGAGATGGAGGGACTGAGATATACAAGTCAGTGTACATATATCTCGCTGAAAGAGAGGGTCTGAGAGGCACCAGTCAGTGCACAGATATATCCGTGAGAGGGAGGGACTGAGAGACACCAGTGAGTGTACAGATATCTCCCTAAGGGAGTGGGACTGAGAAGCACCATTCAGTGTACAGATATCTCCTTGCTGGAGATGGAAGAAGAGACATCAGTCAGTGTACAGATACCTCCCAGAGGGAGAGGGACTGACAGACACCAGTCAGTGCACAGATATCTCCCGGAGAGGGAGCATATGAGAGACTCGATTCAGTGTACAGATGTTTCCCTGAGTGAGAGGGACTGAGAGACACCATTCAGTGTGCAGATATCTCCCTGATGGAGATGGACGAAGAGACATCAGTCAGTGTATAGATATATTCCTGAGTGAGAGTGGACTGAGAGACACCAGTCAGTAATCAGATATCTCCCTGAGAGGGAAGGACTGAGAGACACCAGTCAGTGTACAGATATCACCCTGCAGGGAGGTAAAAAGAAGCACCAGTCAGTGTACAGATATGTCTCTGGTGGAGAGGTACTGAGAGACAACAGTCAGTGTATACAGATATCAAACTGAGAGGGAGCGACTGAGAGACACCAGTCAGTGTACAGATATCTCGCTGAGGGAGAGGGACTGAGAGACAACAGTCAGTGTACAGATATCACCCTGAGAGGGAGGTACTGAGAGACACCAGTCAGTGTGTACAGATATCAAACTGAGAGGGAGCGACTGAGAGACACCAGTTTGTGTACAGATATGTCCTGAGAAAGAGGGACTGAGATACTCCAGTCAGTGTACATATATCTCCCTGAAAGAGAGGCAGTGAGAGACACATATCGTTGTTCAGATAACTCCATGAGGGAGAGGGACTGAGAGACACAAGTAAGTGAAAAGATATCTCTCTGAGAGGGAGGGACAGAGGGACTCCAGTTAGTGTACGTATATCTCCCTGAGAGAGAGGCACTGAGAGACACACATCAGTGTGCAGATAACTCCATGAGGGAGAGGGACTGAAAGACACAAGTCAGTGAAAAGATATCTCCCTGAGAGGGAGGGACTGAGAGACGCCAGTCAGTGTACAGATATCTCCCTGAGGGAGAGGTACTGAGAGACCCCAGTCAGTGTACAGATATCACACTGAGAAAGAGGTACTGAGAGACACCAGTCAGAGTTCAGACATCTCCGTGAGGGAGACGGATAGTGACGCACCAGTCAGTGTACAGATATGTCGCTGCGGGAGAGGGACAGTGCGACCAGTCAGTGTACAGATAACTCCCTGAGAGACAGGGAGACGGAAGTCATCAGTCAGAGTACAGATATCTCCCTGAGGGAGAGGGACGAAGATACATCAGTCAGTGTACAGATATCTACCTGAGTGAGAGTGGACTGAGAGAGACCAGTCAGTGAACAGATATCTCCCTGAGAGGGAGGTACTGAGAAACATCAGTCAGTGTACAGATATGTCGCTTTGAGAGAGGGACTGTGAGACACTAGTCGGTTTACAGATATGTCCTGGGAGAGAGGGACTGAGGGACACCAGTATATGTACAGATATCTGCCTGAGGGGGAGGCACTGAGAGACACCATTCAGTGTACAGATGTGTGCTGAGGGAGAGGGGCTGAGATACAACAGTCAGTTACAGATATGTCCCTGAGGGATAGGCACTGCGAGACCAGCCAGTGTACAGATATCTCCCTGAGAAACATAGAGACTGAGAGCTATCGTCAGTGTACAGATATCTTCCGGAGGGAGAGGAACTGAGAGACACCAGTCAGTGAACAGATATCTCCCTGAGGGAGAGTGCACTGAGAGTCACCAGTCAGTGTAAAGAAAATTGCCGGAGGGAGAGTGCACTGAGAGACACCAGTGAGTGTACAGATATCTTCCTGATGGGGAGGGACTGAGAGACACCAGTCAGTGTACAGATATGTCCCTGAGTGAGAGGGACAGAGAGACCAGTCTGTTTAAAGATATCTCCCTGAGAGTCAGAGAGACTGAGTGTCATCAGTCCAGTATACAGGTATCTCCCTGAGGGAGATGGACTGAGAGACAGCAGTCAGTGTACAGATATCACCCTGAGAGGGAGGTAGTGAGAGACACCAGTCAGTGTACAGATATCTCGCTGAGAGGGAGGTACTGAGCGACGCCAATCAGTGTACAAATAACTCGCTGAGGGAGAGGGACTGAGAGACACCAGTCAGTGTACAGATATCACCCAGAGAGGGAGGTACTGGGAGAGACCAGTCAGTGTGTAGATATCTCCCTGAGGGAGAGGGACGAAGAGACATCAGTCAGTGTACAGATATCTCCCTGAGTGAGAGTGGACTGAGAGAGACCAGTCTGTGTACAGATATCTCCCTGAGGGAGAGGTACTGAGAGACCCCAGTCAGTGTACAGATATCACACTGAGAACGAGGTAATGAGAGACACCAGTCAGATTTCAGACATCTCCGTGAGGGAGATGGATAGTGACGCACCAGTCAGTGTGCAGATATGTCGCTGAGGGAGAGGGACGAAGAGACATCAGTCAGTGTACAGATATATCCCTGAGAGGGAGGTACTGAGAAACATCAGTCAGTGTACAGATATGTCTCTTTGAGAGAGGGACTGTGAGACACCATTCGGTGTACAGATATGTCCTGGGAGAGAGGGACTGATGGAAACCAGTATATGTACATATATCTTTGAGGGGGAGGCACTGAGAAACACCAGTCAGTGTACAGATGTGTCCTGAGGGAGAGGGACTGAGATACAACAGTCAGTTACAGATATGTCCCTGAGGGAGAGGGTCTGAGAGGCGCCAATCAGTGTACATATATATGTCCCTGAGGGATAGGCACTGCGAGACCAGCCAGTGTACAGATATCTCCCTGAGAAACATAGAGACTGAGAGATATCGTCAGTGTACAGATATCTTCCTGAGGGAGAGGAACTGAGAGACACCAGTCAGTGAACAGAAAATTGCCTGAGGGAGAGGGACTGAGAGACACCAGTCATTGTACAGATATCACCGTGAGAAATATAGATACTGAGAGACATCAGTCAGAGTGCAGATATCTCCCTGAGGGAGAGGAACTGAGAGACACCAGTCGGTGTACAGATATCTCCCTGAGGGAGAGTGGACTGTGAGACACGAGTCAGTGTACAGATATCGTCCTGAGAGATTAGATACTTCGAGACACCAGTCCGTATACAGATATATCTCTGAGAGAGAGGGAATGAGAGACAGCAATCAGTGTACAGCTCTCTCGCTGAAGGAGAGGGACTGCAAGACATCAGTGAGTGTACAGATATCTTCCCGAGAGGGAGGGACTGAGAGATACAAGTCAGTGTACAGATATCTCCCTGAGAGGGAGGGACTGAGATATACAAGTCAGTGTACATATATCTCCCTGAAAGAGAGGGTCTGAGAGGCACCAGTCAGTGCACAGATATCTCCCTGAGGGAGTGGGACTGAGAAGCACCATTCAGTGTACAGATATCTCCCTGCTGGAGATGGACGAAGAGACATCAGTCAGTGTACAGATACCTCCCTGCTGGAGATGGACGAAGAGACATCAGTCAGAGTACAGATACCTCCCAGAGGGAGAGGGACTGACAGACACCAGTCAGGGCACAGATATCTCCCGGAGAGGGAGCATATGAGAGACTCGATTCAGTGTACAGATGTTTCCCTGAGTGAGAGGGACTGAGAGACACCATTCAGTGTGCAGATATCTCCCTGATGGAGATGGACGAAGAGACATCAGTCAGTGTACAGATATATTCCTGAGTGAGAGTGGACTGAGAGACACCAGTCAGTAAACAGATATCTCCCTGAGAGGGAAGGACTGAGAGACACCAGTCAGTGTACAGATATGTCTCTGGTGGAGAGGGACTGAGAGACAACAGTCAGTGTATAGATATTCCCTGAGGGACAGGCACTGCGAGACCAGCCAGTGTACAGATATCTCCCTGAGAAACATAGAGACTGAGAGATATCAGTCAGTGTACAGATATCTTCCTGAGGGAGAGTGACTGAGAGACAACAGTCAGTTTACTGATATCATCCTGAGTTAGAAGGACTGAATGACACCGTTCTGTGAACAATTATCTACATGAGGGTTAGGGATAGAGACACCAGTCAGTGCACAGATATCTCCCTGAGGAAGAGGGAATGAGAGCAACCAGTAAGTGTGCAGATATCTTCCTGAAAGGGAGGGACAGAGAGACACCAGTCAGTGTGTACAGATATCAAACTGAGAGGGAGCGACTGAGAGACACCAGTCAGTGTACAGATTTGTCGCAAGGAGAGAGGGACTGAGAGACACCAGTCTGTGTACAGATATGTCCTGAGAGAGAGGGACTGAGGGACTCCAGTCAGTGCACATATATCTCCCTGAGAGAGAGGCACTGAGAGACACATATCAGTGTTCAGATAACTCCATGAGGGAGAGGGACTGAAAGACACAAGTCAGTGAAAAGATATCTCCCTGAGAGGCAGGGACTGAGAGACGCCAGTCAGTGTACAGATATCTCCCTGAGGGAGAGGTACTGAGGGACCCCAGTCAGTGTACAGATATCACACTGAGAAAGCGGTACTGAGAGACACCAGTCAGAGTTCAGATATCTCCGTGAGGGAGACGGATAGTGACGCACCAGTCAGTGTACAGATATGTCGCTGAGGGATATGGACAGTGCGACCAGTCAGTGTACAGATATCTCCCTGAGAGACAGGGAGACGGGAGTCATCAGTCAGAGTACAGATATCTCCCTGAGGGAGAGGGACGAAGAGACATCAGTCAGTGTACAGATATTTACCTGAGTGAGAGTGGACTGAGAGACACCAGTCAGTGAACAGATATCTCCCTGAGAGGGAGGTACTGAGAAACATCAGTCAGTGTACAGATATGTCTCTTTGAGAGAGGGACTGTGAGACATCAGTCGGTGTATAGATATGTCCTGGGAGAGAGGGACTGAGGGACACCAGTATATGTACAAATATCTGCCTGAGGGGGAGGCACTGAGAGACACCATTCAGTGTACAGATGTGTCCTGAGGGAGAGGGACTGAGATACAACAGTCAGTTACAGATATGTCCCTGAGGGAGAGGGTCTGAGAGGCGCCAATCAGTGTCCAGATATGTCCCTGAGGGATAGGCACTGCGAGACCAGCCAATGTACAGATATCTCCCTGAGAAACATAGAGACTGAGAGATATCGTCAGTGTACAGATATCTTCCGGAGGGAGCGGAACTGAGAGACACCAGTCAGTGAACAGATATCTCCCTGAGGGAGAGTGCACTGAGAGTCACCAGTCAGTGTACAGAAAATTGCCGGATGGAGAGGGACTGAGAGACACCAGTGAGTGTTCAGATATCTTCCTGATGGGGAGGGACTGAGAGACACCAGTCAGTGTACAGATATGTCCCTGAGTGAGAGGGACAGAGAGACCAGTCTGTTTAAAGATATCTCCCTGAGAGTCAAAGAGACTGAGTGTCATCAGTCCAGTATACAGGTATCTCCCTGAGGGAGATGGACTGAGAGACAGCAGTCAGTTTAAAGATATCACCCTGAGAGGGAGGTACTGAGAGACACCAGTGAGTGTACAGTTATCTCGCTGAGTGGGAGGTACTGAGCGACGCCAATCAGTTTACAGATATCTCGCTGAGGGAGAGGGACTGAGAGACACCAGTCAGTGTACAGATATCACCCTGAGACGGAGGTACTGAGAGACACCAGTCAGTGTGTACAGATATCAAACTGAGAGGGAGCGACTGAGAGACACCAGTCAGTGTACAGATTTGTCATTTGGAGAGAGGGACTGAGAGACACCAGTCTGTGTACAGATATGTCCTGAGAGAGAGGGACTGAGTGATTCCAGTCAGTGTACATATATCTCCCTGAGAGAGAGGCACTGAGGGACACATATCAGTGTTCAGATAACTCCATGAGGGAGAGGGGCTGAAAGACACAAGTCATTGGAAAGATATCTCCCTGAGAGGGAGGGACTGAGAGACGCCAGTCAGTGTCCAGATATCTCCCTGAGGGAGAGGTACTGAGAGACCCCAGTCAGTGTACAGATATCACACTGAGAAAGAGGTACTGAGAGACACCAGTCAGAGTTCAGACATCTCCGTGAGGGAGACGGATCGTGACGCACCTGTCAGTGTACAGATATGTCGCTGAGGGAGAGGGACAGTGCGACCAGTCAGTGTAAAGATAACTCCCTGAGAGACAGGGAGACGGGAGTCATCAGTCAGAGTACAGATATCTCCCTGAGGGAGAGGGACGAAGAGGCATCAGTCAGTTTACAGATATCGACCTGAGTGAGAGTGGACTGAGTGAGACCAGTCAGTGAACAGATATCTCCCTGAGAGAGAGGTACTGAGAAACATCAGTCAGTGTACAGATATGTCTCTTTGAGAGAGGGACTGTGAGACACCAGTCGGTGTACAGATATGTCCTGGGAGAGAGGGACTGAGGGACACCAGTATATGTACAGATATCTGCCTGAGGGGGAGGCACTGAGAGACACCATTCAGTGTACAGATGTGTCCTGAGGGAGCGGGACTGAGATACAACAGTCAGTTACAGATATGTCCCTGAGGGAGAGGGTCTGAGAGGCGCCAATCAGTGTACAGATATGTCCGTGAGGGATAGGCACTGCGAGACCAGCCAGTGTACAGATATCTCCCTGAGAAACATAGAGACTGAGAGATATCGTCAGTGTACAGATATCTTCCGGACGGAGAGGAACTGAGAGACACCAGTCAGTGAACAGATATCTCCCTGAGGGAGAGTGCACTGAGAGTCACCAGTCAGTGTACAGACAATTGCCGGAGGGAGAGGGACTGAGAGACACCAGTGAGTGTACAGATATCTTCCTGATGGGGAGGGACTGAGAGACACCAGTCAGTGTACAGATATGTCCCTGAGTGAAAGGGACAGAGAGACCAGTCTGTTTAAAGATATCTCCCTGAGAGTCAGAGAGACTGAGTGTCATCAGTCCAGTATACAGGTATCTCCCTGAGGGAGATGGACTGAGAGACAGCAGTCAGTGTACAGATATCACCCTGAGAGGGAGGTAGTGAGAGACACCAATCAGTGTACAGATCTCTCGCTGAGAGGGAGGTACTGAGCGACGCCAATCAGTGTACAGATATCTCGCTGAGGGAGAGGGACTGAGAGACACCAGTCAGTGTACAGATATCTCCCTGAGGGAGAGGTACTGAGAGACCCCAGTCAGTGTACAAATATCACACTGAGAAGGAGGTACTGAGAGACACCAGTCAGAGTTCAGACATCTCCGTGAGGGAGACGGATAGAAACGCACCAGTCAGTGCACAGATATGTCGCTGAGGGAGAGGGACAGTGCGACCAGTCAGTGTACAGATAGCTCCCGGAGTGAGAGTTGACTGAGATACACCAGTCAGTGTAGAGATATCTTCCTCAGAGAATGGGGACTTGCAGACACCAGTCAGTATACAGATATATCGCTGCGGGAGAGGGTACTGAATGACACCGGTCTGTGTACAGATAGCTCCCTGAAGGAGAGGGACTGAGAGACACCAGTCAATGTACAGGTGTCTCCATGAGGGAGAGGAACTGAAATACACCAGTCAGTGTACAGATATCTCCCTGAGAGACAGTGAGACAGAGAGACATCAGTCAGAGTACATATATATATCTCCCTGAGGGAGAGGGACTGAGCGACACCAGTCTGTCTACCGATATCTCCCTGAGTGGGAGGGACTGAGAGACACCAATCACTGTACAGATTTCTCCCTGTGGGAGAGGGCCTGAGAGACACCAGTCAATGTACAGATATCTCCCTGAGAGACAGAAACAGAGATACATCAGTCAGAGGACATATATAAATATCTCCCTGAGGGAGAGGGATTGAGCGACACCAGTCAGTGTCCAGATATCTCCCTGAGGAGAGCGACTGAGAGAGACCAGTCAGTGTATAGATATCTCCCTGAGTGAGAGTGGACTGAGATGCACCAGTCAGTGTACAGATATCTTCCTGAGAGAATGGGGACACCTGGACAGCAGTCTGTATACAGATATCTCGCTTCGGGAGAGGTTACTGAATGACACCGGTCTCTGTACAGATATCTTCCTGAGAGGGAGGGACTGAGAGACACCAGTCAGTGTACAGATATGACCCTGTGGGAGTGGGACTGAGAGGCACCATTCGGTGTACAGATATGTCCCTGAGGGAGAGGGACTGAGAGACACCAGTCAGTGTACAGGTATCTCCATGAGGGAGAGGGACTGAGAGACACCAGTCAGTGTACAGATATCTCCATGAGGGAGATGGACTGAGAGATACCCGTCAGTGTACATATCTATCCCTGAGCGAGAGCAACTGAGAGACACCAGTCAATGT